>NW_004797547.1:593689-602926 GCF_000002075.1 Aplysia californica | reverse complement strand
ACTCACACACATACGCATATACACACGCACGCATACACACTCATGGATTATTCATGCTCGTGCACTCTCAGCAATTTCCAGCACAATGTCATGTAACTTTGCTGCTATGATCAAGCTGAAAGCTCGTTCAGTTTGTCCGGCCATATTTGGTAACCCATGCTTAGGGCTTCTCTCAAGGCTGAGACTAGAGATACTTCTTCTACTTTGATGGTGTGTCCCACTCAGCCTGGGCTGCACCTGACAGGCAGGGTCCAAGTTTTTCCTTTAATGGGGTGAAAAAAGCCCATAATTTAAAAAAATAAGAATGCTGAGCACGATATATAGGCTCAGTTGTTTTTATTACGCTGCCCACATGATCAGACCTGTAAGTGGCAGAGAGAACACTTTTCAGGAGACGGAAAAAACTGATTAAGTTTAAGACGGCGTTGTCAAACCTTTTCTATTTCGCATAAACCACTCAAATCAATGTAACTGAATGAGGGTTAAATGCTGGTCTGTAGAACAGATAATAATAATAATTGCATTTATATAGTGCATATCCATGCTCAAGAGCATGCTCTATGCGCTTTACAGCTATTATTACCCCAGCAGACCCTCTGAGAACACTCAGAAACATTCTCGGCTTCTGCGAAAGCATACAGTGCAAGCTGCAGATTTCACGAGCTCAAACACTATCAAACTGACAAGATCGTTCACTGTCTGTAGCCGGGTACCCATTTCCACCTGGGTGAAGCAAGGAAAATTTGTTCAAAGGCCTTTCCCTAGGACACTACGTCGGGCCCTGACGGGATTCGAGAGTCCGAGAGCCTAACCACTAGGCCACCGACGCCACTATGATGGTCTAGTTGGAATCGCTGTCCAATCATTCTTGTGTTGTAGAGTTATCAAGGCTCTTGACTCTCTAAACCCGAAATTATTTTTCACATTTTGAACGAATATTATTCTCATTATCTTGTGATATATGTGTAAAATGTTCATGAAATGGCTAATACTGTGTCAAAGTGAAAGAGGAAGTAGTTTATATATTTATCTAACTCTTCCGAGTCAAAATAAATCTATTCAGGTTCATGAGAGATTGTATAAGCAGTATTGCTTCATGCTGACAGGACACTGCGACCGTATACTCAGGGACCGCGTGAGGTTCACTGGATGCTCCCATCATCCACCTGGGGTTATCATCATCATCATCATCATTGCCTTTCTCGGTAGGATACAGGCCACGAACAAACACTTTCCACCTTTCCCTATCCTGGGCTAGTCGCTTGATGTCACTCCACGTCTTCCCACTTTTCTGTACATCCATTTCCGTGACTCGTCTCCAGATTCCACGAGGTCTTCCCCTTGATCTTTCACCCTGTGGGTTCCAATCTAACCTGGGGTTTTAGAGCTACTTACTTAGCTCTGTTCTAGTGGAGAAGAGTGTTAAATTCAAAGGTTTGGCCTCTTAAATAAATGTGACAGTTTTGAAAGAGGTGTTAGAACTCAAACACTGAATAAACAGTTACTGGGGTCTTGACTGCTCTTCCCATTATAATCTTTTCCCTTGCTACAGTTCCGTCTATCAGCGTCTGTGATGTAGTTGTTAAGCTCTTCGCCTTTGCACGCAGAAGATTTGAGTTTGATTCCCATGTAGGAAACATTTGTATCTCATACAGTCACAATTGTACGAGATTACTACTCACTGTCAGGAAAAAAGTGATTGTCTTAGACAACACACTGAAGCTCTAAGGGGAAATAAAAAGTGGTGATTTATCCAGGTGATTGTCTCATACAGGTGGCTGTCAGAGCAGGCTCGACTGTATCTCCATTTTTCTGCTCACACTGTGTATTTTCCTAAGCTCAGGTTGGCTCTGACAGTTTGGGGTGAAGCCTGCATTCTAATTGATCTAAATAGAGTCAACATGGGCGTAAAATTTCTACAGTTTCATTGGGGTTTTTTTTGTTTTGTTCACAGATTCCCCCTGCTGGTTGCAGTTCACAGGATTTGCTCCCGCGAGGTCGACCCCCGGAACTTCATTGACTGTCTCAGGGAACATCCGGAGCACCTGTAGACAAGATTTTTGTTCTCTTGTGTTAAAGTCTAGGCTTCCTGATATTGATAGCTTGTGAGTTGTAGAGTATTACCTCGAGTATATCCTTTGATGAAACCAAACCATGGCTTGCCTTTTTTTACTTGTATTTATTGACACGTTATCAACTGATGTTTCAGCCGCAAAGTTATAATTTCTAGTTGTCTTTTCTTTACTGTTTGCAATGTCTCAATATTAATTTGTTTGATTTGTTTTATTATGTGGTTTTCTTATGAAACTGACTCTGAATTTTCTAATGACTGTACTTCTTAAATCCACACAAATTGGTTTGTTTTCCTGCTGTTATGGTAAAGATCTTTTTATCTCAACATTATTTATAAAGCTTTAAAAAGAATTGTCAATTTGATTGATTTAGAAAAATTTTTACAGCTTTGATTTTTGAATGTTGTTTTGGGGGTTTCTGTGGGGGTTTTCTTTTGGTATTTTCAATGTGAATAGTTTCTTTGTTTGACTCTTTTCACACATGTTTAAAATTTTGTTTAAATTTTATTTCTTTCAAGAAAGCAAAGAGTTTTGTGCTGCTGGAAAGAGGGAAATGTACCAACCATTTTACTTTGTTAACTTTGTTTACCTCCACATTTTCAGTCAAGCCCTGTCTGACCCTAGTTATGCTTTGTTCTGTAGACTATTATTAACCAATAACGTCTTTCCTCTGAAATTATAAGTTTTCCTTTTAAGTTGTGCTACTTTATGAATTTTACTATTATTGCCATCCATACAAAACATTATTCTGAACTCAAATTTTGTTTCATTTATGCAAAAGATCTGTTCTCTCTGCAAACTTTTACCCTAACGAACAATGTCTGAAAAGAATCTCCACAATCCCAATACTCTTTGAGAAAAGATTCTCGTTATTTTTCAATCTTTATTCTCTCTCTCTTGCAATTAAATTGGTCGACATATCACTAGCTCTGTGCTTTCTTGTTGTATCTCCATTTTTAATAACAGCGAAAACCTTTCATAACAAAGAGTGAGCCTAAGAAAAAGTCATATTTTCAATGTTTAAACAAATGGAGATACGACAAGAAAGCACTGAAGTAGCGATATTGTTGATATTTTTTACCAGTCTATTTACAGAACTGGTCTCTTTGTAACTACAAGGTGCTGTATTGAATCATTTCATGATGTGTATTTGCTCAAAATGGGTCTGTGTATAAAGATGCGTGAAATTGCCGTGTGGGTTAACTGACAAGTCTTCGCTTTCTTTCAGAATTTGTCACCTGTTGTTTGTATGAAATGTCGCTACAGATATGCTCTGTGGTGTAGTGGGTAGGTACTTTTCTGTGGCTTGCAGAAAAGGTGACCCGAGATCGATTCCTGAACGGGGGAAAATTGTTATTGAGTATCTCAGTTTCTCTGCTGTGATGCTGCATCTGTCTAAGCATGGCTCAGCTATGACAGGCAGGGTTGAAACCTCCTTTCTTAATCCTATCCGTACATCGTGTTTTACTATCGTATCCATACGACCTGGGGAACTCTGAGCCACCACTTTCCAAAGAGGAAATTTACTCATTAATCCAATCCGTACGCTTTGCATAGCAGTCTGTCAAAATTATTTTTTGAGAAGTACTGAAAGTTTCAAAGAGATCTTTGCACTAGAAGTATTCTGAAATGTGAAGAAAACAATCCCGGGGGTACAAAATGACCCCCGGACGTACGGATAGGGTTAAATAAATTGTGTCCGTAGAATGTGTAAAAAATACCTAGATTCCCATTTTTAAGGGCAAAGGGTCCCTAAGGATTTGTAAATGCCCTGTAGAATTATGGAATCTCTCCCCCCCCCCACCCTAGAATAATGCAGGTGTAAATAAAGTGAATGTGAATCATTTTTAGGAGTAGTCCCTAATGTTGGACTTCCATTTCTGAAGTAGAGAGTCAACATGATATTGTTTCTGGCATTTATCCTTTTAGCAATTTCTTAGCTTTTCGGGAAGACACCCCCCCCCCCCCCCCCCCTTCTTTGCTGCTAAAACTAAAAGTAGAGGAGATGCAATGTCGTGCTGGTTTTACTTAATTTTTACTTCTTTCTACCAAAAACGAAATTGTTGTGTTTTGTTTGTGTTGATTTGTATGCTTTGTTTTCTCTCCTTTATAATTTTTGTTTTTGTTTTATGGACAAGAAGCACTCAGGTTGAGGAGGTTAGGGGATTTACATACACAAGCTGTAATGTATGCAAAGTAAATTTATGCAACTTGTACTCTGTCTGACCTGGCGGCTGTTTTCTTCTTCATCACTGGCTTTAAAGTGGGTGTGTTGTGGGTGTTCTGGCACGGTTTGCTCATTTTTTCCTATCAAACACCTGTTATCTTTATTTTTCCCCCTTTTCAATGTGTGTTACTCTCTAGTGATGACTTCAATCTTCAACACTTATATGACCTATTTGGTGGGTGGTTGGCGGGTGCTCTGGTGTGGTTTGCTTCTTCTTTCCTATCAAACATCTAACGTCTTTATCCCCCCTCCTTTTTTTTGTATTTGTTACTCTCTTGTAACACCTCTAATCTTCTGGCGCTCATGTGACCTTATGCTGTTGCTAGCGTCGTAAAACCTCTACTAAACTAAAAAACTGACCTATTTGAGTTGCAAGTGCTGTACAATTCTTTACCAAAACTAAAATAGTAGTCATGTCATACTATAATTTGAAATAAACTAACATTGCTACTCCATTACTTCTGAAAGTTTTGCAACTGAACCAGTGCTAGTCCCCACTGTGCAGCCCCTTGTTTTAGAGCGTTGTTCCTTGTGTTTAAATTTCTCTGAGAAGGAGACACCCAGAAAGAGAGAGAGAGAGAGGTAAAGAAAATTGATTTATTCTTAGTTTAGGTGGAAAGAAATGAGTCTGCCTACAGTTTTCCTTTTATTTTTAAAGTGATAAAGTGAAAAATTGAAGGACTGATATTACCTTACATGACAGCAAATGTTCTGACCAATTTTGTATTGATCTTTAATAGTTTTATAAAATGCATTGAGTGCATTACTAATACTATTGCTATTTAAATGTACACAATACAACCTTTATGAGCAAGGGATGTTTAGTTTTAATTACACAGTTGTATTACAGAAAGTCGTGTATCATCAACTGGCAGCGTGTATTTCGATAGTGCTAATGTTACAACTAGTTTTTTCGACTGTTCCTCATTTTGAAAGAAGCATAATAATGATATAGTAAAGGAATTGTTTTATTTTTGTTGCCGTTTGTTGGTTTGTTTTTCTTGTACAAATGTTACGGAATCTTCTGTTTATTCTTTTTATTGTTTTACTCAATTTACCTGAAAGTTTCAGGGATTTTTTTACCATCTCTTATGCAAATATATTTGAATTTGAATGTTCCTTTTTTACGTTTCTTAAGCAAATACAACTTGCTGTTTCTTAAAAAAAAAAATTCTAGTTCAAATAGGTGTTTGTTTTCTATTTGGTGCAGCTGAGACTGAATGTTCTTTTTCCAGCTGCTCATTTTACAGGCCTGTTGTTTACCGGTAGAGAGGACTGTCGTACTTGTCTTACTTGTCCACTGTGTTGGGGGTCACTGCAGTCAGAACATGTCCGTCTCTGCTCTCCCCCCCCTCTTCAAGATCCATCCCAGAGAAGACTGGCTCTTCTTCAGGGTGGCGATACTCTTCTGTTTGTGGCGCAATTGTTCAGCTCTATTTTATGGTGCGTACGGAAGACATGGGTTCAAATCTGGATGGGATGGGAAGTTTAAAAAAAATTAAATCAGGTATCCTGATCTGTGTGTTTGAATGCTGTGCTCGGTTTGGCCTTGAAAGACATGCAAGATGCAGGTCCCCTCCTGATTGATTGAAATTGTGTCAATGAGGACCTAAAAGATGAACGAACTATCGATCACGAGGCAAAATTTTCCCTTCACATTTCTGCAGTTCCCCGCCATGACTGGTCAGGGTGCTAATGTAGTGTTGGATTGGTCGTGTATGTGATCCAGTAAATCTAGATCTTTTCTGTCCCCATCGCCACAAGTTTGGTCGTTTAGGAGTGAGGCTGCTTTGATATTGAAGTTTGTTTCCTCCGCAGTTCTTTCTTTTTACCTTGCTTATACACTGAAATATATCCATTTTCCAGTTCTTGTTCTCCACAATTTTTTGTTGTATTGTACTCTCCTCTGAACAAAAAGCTGATGTCACGACGTAACATTTGTCCTAGTCTGTGTACATAGTTTTTCTTCACTTTTGGGTAAAATACTGGTTGATATAAGTATAATTAGGACAAACTGAAACATTCGACATATCTACGTAGCTGTTTCTGTGAACTTGATTTAACTTGTGATAGAACAACAAAGTACCTTTGACCTTATGCAGTTGCCAGCGGCGTAAAACCCTCTACTAGAAAAAAAAAAAAAGAATAAAGTAAAGTACCTGGACATCTGTGGTGTAGCAGCAAGGTGCTTTGCCATCACATACTGAAGACTGAAGTTTGATAAGCGTGTGGGATGATTGAATTTTTATTGAGTGTCTCAGTCTTTTTGCTGGGACAATGTATCCATCTAAGTGGGGGTTGGCCCTGACAGGCGAGGTTGAAGCCCGCCTCCTGAAGGCACCTTTTTTGGAAAAACAACAACGACAGAGCACCTTATTTATATTTGTCATAGAATAGAGTCAGAACCAGTTGTCCAACTGATAGTAAGTCAGTTAAAAATTAGGACGATTTTACTTTTCCAGAATGAAGACAGTCTGTGACTGTGAGTGAATTATGCACGTTTTTTACTTTAGCAGGTCAAATTATAGTGCGTAACTCAACACACCACTGTTGAAAAAGAACAAAAGCAAAAAAACATCCACACATTTTGGCGGGTTCACTTCTACTCTTCTGCAAGCAGTTTTTTTTGTTTTGTTTTATTTAAAATTGTTTTGATTTACTTCCCACTCGCTTACTGAGTAACCTCTTTGTTAAATTTTTTCCCCAACTAGATCTCCACATTCATGAATTCCTCCTGTCAATGTCAACACCCATATTGATTCCTGGATTGCTTTTCCTTTTACTCGATTTTTTTATTATTGTTTTTCAGGGGGGGGGGGGGGGAATTGTTTGTTTGTTTGTTGGGTTTTTTTTGTTTTTTTTGGTGTGTTTTTGGTTTTGAACAAGTGTTGCACAGTCTCATTTCAGCTTTAAATTAAAGCTTTACGCCAGCTATTGGGCTTTAGAGCAGTGCAATGTTCAACTTGTTCATAGTGTACTGTACTGATTGTGGAATCTGGTTGTGTGTGTGTGTGTGGTGCTACATTGTGTTATATATATATAACATTTGAATATGATACATACATACTAATGAAGACTCATTTAGAACAACTTCTGGGCAAGCTGTTCAAATGTTCTAAGCCCAGAAAGCAAAATTGTTATGGACAGAAAAAAAACCGACTGTTTCTTCTTTCTTTTTGAACAATTGTACAGAAATACAAATCTAAATTAGTTTGGACTTCTGGGTTGACACCCACCCCTTGGCGCTCGGTCCTGGCTTTATGCGATTGCGAGTGCTGTAAAGTCCTACTAAAAAAAAAAAATTAATCTGAATTATGAGGGTTTTTCTTCTTTTAAAAAAACACTATTTAGAATTTGAATAACACATGTACATGTAGGCCTACTGTTTTCTTGTTTTTTTGAAATATTTAGAATTTGTATTCTGACATAATAGTTGTTGAGCTCATGAAACTGTGAAACCAATACCACAGATTCAGAAACTGTCATTTGTATTTGTATTTCAAAATTTTGGGCTCAGTACATTTGAACAACTGTTGATTAAGAGGAAAAATTTCATGTCTAGTACTTATTAAACTTTTCCTGTACTTGAATCACTCTGTTTTGTTGTGTTTTTTTTTTTTAATCTTTGGGGGTTTTTTTCAATGTTTTGATCATTTTGTTTTTGACTGGCATCGTGGCTAGGCTTATATGTGTCTCGACGTGGTGGAATCAGGCGCTCTTCAATTTTGGGGATTATGGAATTATTGGTATCATCTTAAAGCTTGTTCTCTTGCCTTGCTTTTGATGAAAAAAAATATTAATTGATCTTGGATACAAATCAAGATGTTGGTGATTGAAGGAGGTGAGGGTCGTCTGGTTTCTCTCTCTCTCTCTCTCTCTCTCTCTCTCTCTCTCTATTTGTCAGCTAGCAGAGGTCGGAAACTCCCTGTCACAACTCTCAAGTGCCAAAAGCTGAACTGGGACGCCTGTAGGCACGCAGCCTATCGCATGACATCCCGCCCCACTAGAGGTGGGCAAAATCCGGATAAATATCCGGAAAATCGGATAATCCTCAATAAGTACATTATCCGAATTCAGACTCTTAACTCTCTTTCCTTACCCGTTTGCCGAAGTGGGTGCACCCATTTGTTGAAGTGATGCTAACCCGTTTGTCAAAGTGGTTTTAACCCATTTGCCGAACCAGTTCATATCATAACATATTATTTACCGAAGAGGTGCACTAACATATTATTTCGATTCTGCTAAAACGACTCATTGCCCAGCCCTACGCCCCGCCCTTTCTCAAATGCTGAACTATTGACCTTAGCTTACGTCTCTGCCAGCACGATTATTTGTGAGGCAGCGTGGTGAAATCAGGCTCTCGTCAATTTGGGGGCATGTAGATTTAGTTGTATCATCTTAAAGCTTGTTCATTTGTCTTTATTTGGGTGAAAAAGATATCCATTTATTTGAATACAAGTCGAGATATTTGAGAATGAAGGGGGTGGGGGTCACCTTTTTTCAGAGGTAAGATTAGTGAGAAAATGGCCGCCAAAGATTAGTTATTTCCTTAGTTTAAGAGTCCGTGGTAACTGAACATTTACATTTTTTTTGTGCCTTTAATCAACGTTTTCAGAAAAATCCTCACAGAATTATATTCTTTAATGAGCATGAAAGGTGTTGAGTCAAAAAACAAAAATTTGAAAAAAATTCACAAACCTGTGGAAAAATGCAAGTTTCTTCACTTTGATTGTTTTGACGAGAGCCTGATTCCACCACGCTGCCTCACATTTATATTAGTCAACTTAAACGGAAGCCAGGCCCTGTCATGTGACCTTTCAGATAGGACGTGCAGCAGACTAATTGTGCGTCAGTCCAACCACCATTTGGACAGTCAGTCCCTGTGCCTGGGTGAGTGGGATGGTGTGATAGGTTACAAACAAATTATGTTAGCCCCCC
>NW_004797547.1:590645-593340 GCF_000002075.1 Aplysia californica | reverse complement strand
CAGCAGCAGCAGGAGCAGCAGCAAAAGTAGTAGCAGCAGCAACACCACCACGACCACCACCTCGACCACCACCATGCAGCACTACCTCCACCAGCACCACTAACAGTTAACACCACCAAACCATCCTCATCACAAGCAGTACATTCATCATTATCAACAATATTGTTTAATACTTTAGAAATTAATGACGAAAAATATAATATTATTATTTATATCGAATACAAAGAAACACGTAAGGTTTATTTAGAATTTAGAGACAGAAAAGTCAATGACAGGACAGAGATGCGAAATAATATGAATATACTACTGAAATCTCTATGTTGAATGAAGTGAAATATGCACATGGAAATTCAAGATAATCGTAAGCTTACAAATATGGACGCACAAGATCGGCTAGCTTGGAGCCCGCCATTTTCTCCTCAAAGATCTTGTTGAACGTCTCATTCTGGGCCACCGTGAAGTTGTTCTTCCAGTCCAGTTTGGTTCCTTTTCTCATGAAGGCGGCCCCTTGTTGGAGAAAACGATCGCCGATCTCACCATCTTTGCTTGAGTTCTTTTTCATGTAACCGAAATCTGTTACCTCAGCAATTTTCGGGGCCAGTTCCTCCGACGTGCCCAGGAATTTGCAGAGTTTTTTGACAGTTGGCAGGGGTTCGGACACCATCTCCTCGAACAAGTGTACGTGTACGGGAGTGTCTGGGTGGTCAGCCATGTACCGCTCCATACAGAGCACGTGATCGAACCAGCTTCCATAGGTGAACTGGCCGGAGACGGAGAGGTCCAGAAATTCTTCCCACGTCCCCCTGAAGCCCATGTCGTCCGCCTGCAGTTTGATCCAGTGTTTGTAAAACGAGGTCAGCGCGTCTTTCGGGTTGCGTAAGAGGTAGACGATCTTGGTTCGCTTCTCAACCGCCTGCTGCGGGATTTTCCGCACCTGGAAGTTGATCGTCAGGTTCCTGGGCGACGGCTCCTGCCTGTAGCTCTCATATGTGTCCACTTTCCTCAGCTCCAGAACGTTGTCGATCATGTGACTCTTCACGTACTCCGTGGACTGCTTCTGCACCATGTTGACCACCTCAAAGGCGAAGTGGTTGCCGGACCTGGGGAAGCCGAGTGTGATGATGTCATCATCCCGGATCTCCAGGTTCCGGATGGTGTGCTGGAAGTGAGGCTCGATGGGCTCGTTGAAGCCAAAGTACTGGTAGAAGATGCCGTCCACTCTCTCGCCCGCGATGTTGGACATGAGGGGAAGGAGCTCGGACATTGGCCGGCCGGTGAAGGGACCCACGTCAGTGCTGGCAGACGACATTGTGGCCAACGGTTGGAGATGATTCGTAGGTGAAATCTGATTGTAAATAAATAAATAAAAATAGGTTTGTCTTGATAAAATAGATGTTAGATTAAATATTGCTAGTTTTATTTAAATACAGGAAATGATGCATCTGGCAAATACGTGAAGGGGAAAGACGGGGATAAGATGGTAGCTATTCTATTTAACAAGGCTTTCAAATTTACGTTCCGGGGACAAAAGTAATAATTTTCCCTCTACCACTCCTTGTCTTTTCTTTCAAAAGAAAAGTCTACTTCTGGATATCCAGTGACGTCTTTGCTGTCCAAGGAAAAGCCCGTTTGTAAAAACTGTGCGCTGTGTTCTTCTGTCTAAAAGAAGATTGACGTAGACAAAATGCCGGGGATGGAGAGACAGGGTGTCAAGCGGATGTGTGGTGTGCAATCACGACCACAAATCTGTCTCTATCATGTATTGTTCACTCATGTGGCGTCCGTGGCCTAGTGGTTAGGCGTCCGGACTCGTAATCGTGAGGTTGCCGAGTCGGGGGTTCGAGCCGCGGGCCCGATGTTGTGTCCTTGGGAAAGGCACTTTACACGAATTTTCCTCTCTTCACCCAGGTGGAAAACGGTGCCCGGCCATAGGCAGAACTCTTCAGTATGTTAGTGTTTTAGCGCCTATAAATAACTGCTTGCACTGTATGCTTCCCAGGAAGTTGAGTTTGTTTCAGAATGCTCCCAGGTCTGCTGGGGTATTAGTATAGATTGTGAAGCGCATAGAGCTTGCTGTTGAGCGGGGATTGCGCTATACAAATGCTATCTATATATCTATTTTTGTCCTCGATTCGACTCTCAAATCGTCAAGTGGTCAATGAACGCATGTTTTCACATAATGATAAACAGTATCGCGTTCCCGGCTTTAATGGGCGTTTCATTAGCTCAGCTGGTATCATTACTAGCATGCTGGGTTACAGAATGGAATATGTCCCTAGATCGAATCCCCAATCGGACGTTTTTTTAAACTTTGGTTGCTATGGAGGGTTCATGTATTTGAAGGCTCTCCGTCCTTTTGGCTTGGCCCTGTCTGAGATGGACGTTAAATTCGGAGGTCCAGCCTCTTATGTAACCTAATAGTGTTGAAAGGGACGTTAAATCTATTGACAACAATTACAACGACTTTTAAAAGGTTGGCCACTGGGTTGTTTCCTTGTCCCAGACATGTTAACCGTAAAGAGAATGTAGAAGACCGATGTCTCAAAGGAAGGGGGGGTGAATAATGAGAGAGAGAGAGAGAGAGAGACAGAGAGACAGAGAGAGAGAGAGAGAGAGAGAGAGGGAGTACGTACGCATGTATGTGTGCGTCAGTATAAAGTGTGTCTGTGTGTGTGTGTGTGTATGTGTGTGTGTC
>NW_004797547.1:587842-589945 GCF_000002075.1 Aplysia californica | reverse complement strand
CAGTAGAATTGTATCTGTAAATCGGCTGATTCAACAATGTCATGCTCATAACTGTGCCTGAACTGCAACAGGGAACTGCTGCTTTTTCTTTACTAATCCTTACTCTCGTCATTTTTTCCTCTACTTCTTTTGTCTGTTTGTCATACTCTTGTGACCCGCTATTTCTGGGGTGCCTTGATAGTCAAAGCAGACTTTGTGCTGTGGAAGCTAAAGAGGTGAGCAGAGTAAGTCTGATTCCCTGTAAGGACTTCTCAGTTGGTATCCACCCCTTGGCGCTCATATGACTTTATGCAGTTGCGAGCGCCGTAAAACCTCTACTAAAACTAAAACAAAAAGACCCTGCCCTTCGCTAGGAACAATTACTGAGTGAGGGGCGAGGGAGGAAGGAGTGGGGGAGGGAGGGAGAGAGGGAGGGAGAGAGGGAGAAAGAGAGAGAGAGAGAAAGTGAGAGAGAAAGAAAGAGAGCGAGAGAGAGAGATGTTGATTACCTCTCACCTCTCCCCCCTCTCAACAATAAATCGTCTTCCTATAAACTCATACCCATCGCACAGAATATTTTTATTCAAAAACATTTGTGAGGCAGCGTGGTGGAATCAGGCTGTCGTCAATTTTTAGGCATGTGGAGTTATTGGTATCGTCTTAAAGCTTGTTCACCTGTCTTTATTTGGATAAAAAAAGTCCATTTATCTTCAATGCAAGTCGAGATATTTGCAATGGAAGGAAGTGGGGGTCACCTGTTTTCAGAGGTAAAATTTGTGAGAAAATGGCCGCCAAAGATTAGTTATTTCCTTACCTTAAGAGCCTGTGGTAACTGAAAATTTACATTTTTGTGCCTTTAATCAACGTTTTTCAGAAAAATCCACTCAGAAATGAATTCTTTAATGGGCATAAAGGTGTTGAACCAAAAAACAAAAAAAATTATTAACATTCACAAACCTGTGGAAAAATGCAGGTGTCTTCACTTTAATTATTTTGACGAGAGCCTGATTCCACCACGCTGCCTCACATTTTTAGGCACACAGGCAGCTGCGGGAAAACATGCTCGTTCTATAACTGTACCAACTAGATAAGCATACCCTCCCCCCCTTCCTCCATACACACACACACACACACACACACACACACACACACACACACACACACACACACATACGCACACATACAGACACATCCGCTTATCTCTAAAACAGAGAGAAAATCTTCAAATGCGTAGAAAAAAATCTCATCAATAATTTATTTGACGAACAAAACAAGCAATCTCCGTTTTGGGCCCCTAGAGAACTGAGTGGAATATCGAAAGTAACTTTATATAGGTTCGGGTCGCAGGAATGGGTAAGGGTAGGGGTGTGAGTGTATGGGTGGCCAGGGTGGGGATGTATGAAGTGGTGTGTAGGGATAGAGACAGGTAAATATAAGTCGGCTAATCGTTGGAACCAAAACAGGAAACCCCCCCCCCCCATAAAACACTGAATACTAGAAACTCCCAAAATCAAGATCAGTCAAGAGTGTTTTTTGATGAAGAATTTATCGATTATCTCTGTCCTTCGCCCTGGGGGGAAGTGTTCGATATCGCCTAGCCTTGCCCAGGGGCGGGGAGGGGGGGGCTGAGAGGAAGCTGCTTGTCCCTCTTATTGATCTAAAGAGTTTCTTCTTCTTCTTCTTCTTCTTCTTCTTCTTCTTCTTCTTCTTCTTCTTCTCCTTCTTCTCCTTCTTCTCCTTCTTCTTCTTCTTCTTCTTCTTCTCCTTCTTCTTCTTCTTCTTCTTCTTCTCGATCGCATCACACTTGGATTTCGGTATATATCCCACTCAACTGTCGCAAAGAGTGTTGTTGGGGGCGTAAAAGAAACCCAGTCACAACAAGAAGAAATTCTAGATTGAATACTCGACGATATCAATCCAGCAATTAACGATCATGAATTTTCGCAGTCGCTTCTAAATTATCATCGTAGAAAAACATACAAAGAGGCAAAGAGCTGGACAAAAAGACCGAAATGACTCCTCCCACTGTCAAAAAAAGGAAGGAGACGGAGAGAGAGAGAGAGAGAGAGAGAGAGAGAGAGAGAGAGAGAGAGAGAGAGAGAGAGAGAGAGAGAGAATGCCCAC
>NW_004797547.1:586099-587351 GCF_000002075.1 Aplysia californica | reverse complement strand
TTCTTCTTCTTCTTCTTCTTCTTCTTCTTCTTCTTCTTCTTCTTCTTCTTCTTCTTCTTCTTCTTCTTCTTCTTCTTCTTCTTCTTCTACAGGCCCCCTTACAGTTTTGGGTCTCTCTTCCTAGAGTTTGGCCAATATTTTCTTCTTAGAGTCTTGTGCATTGAGAGGGCTTTCTGCTGTTGGCATTTTTCTGAATTTCCAATCTTAAACTTAGTGTAGAGACGATATTTCAGTCGGTTGTGTCCTGTTTTAAGCTGAGCAGAACAACCTGCTCTTGACGGGTAGGGGGTTGTGGTTGTTGTGTTAGTGTTGTTCTTTGTTGACTCCTTTTGGTGATGGGTTTGGCCTTCGAAAAGCGTGCTCTTCTTTCAGTTTACTCAGATCGATACTTTTCTGCTAAACAAACAGCGCTTTCATTTCTGAACAAGTTACAGTGACATGGTATCCACTATTGCACATCTGTATATTTTTTGCAGAGGTATGCAATTGTTTTTAACACGTTATTTAGCTCGCTGATCTGTTTGATCGAATGGCTTGTAGTACGGAAAGGGCGTCTGTGAGGAGGATCATGTTGCAAGAGGAATGTGGGTCAGATCTGATTCGAGTGGCTGTCGTTGTCAGAGAAGCTATTTCTGCTTTGATTGGAGATAGATCTAGTAAGACACAAGAATGGAAGCATAGCCAATGATAATTATTCTCAAGTGGAAAAAAAACAACACAGCATTGAGTATTGGTTCACAAAAAGTCTTGCTTTTTCCTGTTTATTTCAAGAACTAAACACCCTGGGGCTTTAAGATATAATTTAGGTGTAGTTTTTACGTCTACTTTCCAAACAACAAAATTAGAAAACGTTACCTGCTTGGTCTAAGGAACAACGGCATGCAAACATCCGAAGTCTTTTTTCTTGTAAACAGGAAATATGGAGATAGAACAAAATAGCTCGGGGCTCATGAGAGAAAGAGAGATAGTGAGTGAGAGAGAGAGAGAGAGAGAGAGAGAGAGAGAGAGAGAGAGATGGTAAATGGTACACCCAGTAGCCTACTGCTAGCCACACGTTCTGTTGCAAAGGCCAAAGTGTAACCAGGAGGAAAGGTAGGAGATCAGAAAGTGTAACTTTGACTGGACCGACGGGCTGACGGGGGAGGGGGGGAGGGGCTGACAATATACATAATAATGTTATTGAATGCCTTGTGATAGAGAGACAGAGGGAGAGAAAGGGTGAGGGAAAGATAGAGAGAGAGAGAGAGTGTGT
>NW_004797547.1:578337-584742 GCF_000002075.1 Aplysia californica | reverse complement strand
TGTGTGTGTGTGTGTGTATTGTGTATGTGTTTGTGTGTCTTGTTGAGTGCTTTCCGGATTACGAAGGATATCTGATTGTGAAACAATTTGTAACATCATCATATCATCAAGTGCCTTGTTTGGAGCAGGAATTGGCTGTTATGGTTTTGCATCCTTCTCTTTCATTCGCCACCCACAGATAAGTGTCTCTAATAATCCTCATACAAATCTCTATGTAAGATATCACAAATTAAATAATTCCCACCGATGATCCTTAGCTGCATCTAAATTTCCCACGACTCTTCCTCGCTTGGTCTAACATTTTCAAGACCTGCTTGATTTCTGAGTGAAGTGAAATTTTAACAAGTATACCCGTCCTTTTGCAATGATACTACATCCCTCTCAGCTCGATTGGTTCTAACAGAGAGGATTGAAGCGAACCTCCTGATTGATTGGTGATCTAACTTGTGTCGATGTGACATAACACACCTATGTTTTTATAGAGTCCCCTCCCCCCCCCCTCTCAAAATGAATACTATATATTAAAATCTTTATCAGTCTCAAAGAAATTGGCGCTCATATGACCTTATTATGCAGTTGCGAGCGCCGTAAAACCCTCAACAACAACAAAAGTCTCAAAATACAAAATTAAGCTGTTCTGTGTTGTTCTGTTGGCGAGCTTCTTGACGGATACCATCGGGGCAGAAATTCAAGATTGAGGACGAATAAATAAACCCACTGCTCCGCCAGCTGGAGGTGCGACCCCTCAAATGGCGAAATATCACTCATGAACATCTACGCTCAGGTGCGCGCATGGGCGACATTTGCTTTGGAGTATCGTCTGTCTTCTGTCGTCTTTCTTCCTTCTTCGGGCGACGATGCTGACCCTGTCAGCATTTGGGACATGCCGAAGCAAACGTCCTTGGGGGTGGTCACCATTTCTGGTGATCTTCCCGAAAGATGAGATACAGGACCTGACATCACTAAATGTTTTAGAAATTCACAAAACACTAAAACATTCTCAATCATGAAACTCAAGTACATGAAAAACTAGGATCCACGGACCTCCTGGTACAAGTTAGCTCTTGCACTGTTGGCCTGCACCTCGTTTGGTGCCATCCCCATATGTGTTCAACCGCACAGAGAAGTCTGAACACATCCAAGGGTGTCATCAAAAGCCGAGAACTCAGTGGCTGTACAGAAGAAGAGATAGTCCAGAGGGTCGATGAAACTGTCCATGCTCGTCGCATCAGAGTGCGGCGAGATGGCAAAGAAATCTATACCAACACGTGGATCCTTCCTTTTAACACACCCACACCACCTACAAAAATAGACATTGCCTACTTAAAGCTAGATCTAGAGGTAAAACTGTACAATCCGAAACCGATGCGCTGTTTCAACTGTCAGCGCTTCGGATGGACACAAACAGCCGCGCTGTCGTAGTGGTGCAGCGTGTCCTCGCTGCAGAAATGTAGGACACTGTGGGGAGACCTGCTCCGCAGATCCCTGGTCTCTAAATAATATTGTCGTCAGGGTGTCACTCTTCTTCTTCGATTGAGTGTCCGAAGTGGTGTGAGGAGAAGGCCATCCTGACACATAAGGCTCAGTATGGCGGAACGTTCGCTCGACAAGAGCAACGTTGTATCAAATAGAATCCACCCCGAGGAATACAAAAACTTATTCCGAGTCCTGAAGACGGTCCCAGGGTCAGTGAACACAACCCGAAAGGTCCTTTCAAACCAATAGACAGAAGTAGAATACCTGCGACAAGGAACGATACCCAGTCTGGAGACGGAGGAGGACATGGAGTCCTCTTCCTCCCCTCTTACCTCTCCCACTTCCCATCTACCATCCCCCCCCCCACCCCTTCTTCGTCTCCACCATCTCAGCCATCCTCTAAATCCTCACACCCATCATCATCATCACCCCCATCATCTTCACCCCCAACATTCTCACCATCATGATCTTCACACCCATCATCACTTCCTACACCCTCATCGCTTCCACCTCCTTATTCCTCATCTCGCCCACATCAACCGCCATCCCATCGCCCTTCATCCGACAGAGTCCCTCCACCCGCTCCCCGCACCCACTCCCCCTTCTCTACCCGCGTCCGGGACTCCGGTCCTCCTCCCCCTTCACACTCCCCTTCAAAACAAGCTGCGGTCCACCGTGACTGCAGCATAACAAAACTGAGACAACGGTCACCTACGACCGAAAAGAAATGTTTTGAACCAGTACCCTCAAAATAAACAAAAATGACAGTTCTTCAGTGGAACATTCGCGGTTTGCGTGCAAACCAGGCAGAACTCACTCATCTTTTGGCTTCACAGACCCCAAATGTTATCTGTCTACAAGAAACTAAATTGCCAACACCCACATTCACATTAAAAAACTATCAAACTTACAACCAAGTATACACCGACAACCAAATCGCCTCTGGGGGGCAACTCCATTTTAATAAATAACCAAACACTTCTCAGACAAATACTCATAAACACAACATTTCAGGCAGTCGCAGTCAGAGTCACCCTACACCGGCATATAACTATCTGTTCAATATACGTCCCTCCAAATTATCATCTATCTTTAAGAGAACTAATAAACCTCAGAGAACAGCTCCCACAACCTTTCATCGTGTCAGCCGACTTTAATGACCATAGCTCTCTTTGGGGAAATGATCCAACTGATACTAAAGGTTGAATCATAGAAAGTTTCTTAACAAAAACCAATATTAGTATTTTTAACAACAATACTCCAACATTTCAAAATTAAAATAACTTAAACTTTTCATCCATAGATTTAACCCTATGCGATCCAGATCTACTTCCAGACTTTCAGCGATCGGTCTTGGACTACCCACATGGATCGGACCACCTCCCCATCAACCTAAATCCAGACATTCCACACCGAGCTCCTGTCTTAGACCGTTTTAATCTTTAAAAATAGGACTGGAATCAGTTTTACATGGAACGCCCCCAGAGATTCAATCCATCTCAAAAACAAACGTTTGATCAATTTCATAAAATCTTTCTAGAAATTTTACAAAGACTCGTACCAATATTATCTACCAAACCCCGAAAATAAATGTTGGTTCACTGAAGACTGCCAAAAAGCTGTTGCGGCCAAAATATCAGCTCTCAGGAAGTTTGTAAACTCTAAAGCAAACGAAGACCTCATAAATTTCAAAATTGCACGAGCCCAAACACGCGGAATAATCAGAACGGCCAAAAAAACCAACGTCTTTTCGCAATTATGTCTCTAAGACAAACAACTCACCAATGCACAAAGTCTGGAAGATGATAAAATAAATTAAAAGGTATCAAAAGAGACACACTCAAACACATCTTAAAGCCAAATAACTCCTTCGCAGAGACAGAGAAAACAGTAGCTGATTGTATAGCCTCAACCCTTTGCGGAAATTCTGTACGAATCCTTCCCTGGACGGCCTTGAACTCCAGACTGTTTTCCGAAATTGTGGAGGCCTTGTCCTATCGGAGATGGACGTTAATTTAGGTTGCAGGAGATCCGAGTTCGATTCTCTAGTGGGGATAAGTTTTATCGAGTATCTCGGTCTTTCTGTAAGATATTGTAAATATCACTGCCGGGTTAGCCCTGACAGACAGGGTTAGGGCGGCCTCTAGAGTGTATCTACGGGGGAGTAAAAACATCTCACTTTAGATGACGCATTTTTACTTAACTTGATTCTTGACATGATTTTGACTCTTGATTCCTCAGGTGAGTCTGGTCTTGGAAAGTCTACACTTATCAACAGTCTCTTTCTCTCGGAGCTGTATAAGGACAGGGAACTGCCCAGTGTCAATGGTTAGTTTATTTACTATTAAACATTATACCATGTATATTGTATCACAAATCGGCTAAAGCAACGCGAAAAATTTACAGTATTAAAATCATAAACAAATGTTTTAATTATATCACTGTTGAGTAGTGTAAATTTATGCTTGTTAATAAGTCTGAGGCTGCTTGATTGGCCCGTTATAAAGAATGCATTGTGTTTATTGGTCGCCAGAGCAGCAGACAGTATCAAAATTTATTTTAAGAGTACTGTCTTGCACTAACATGCCGCATATTGTGAACGATGAATGGTGTTTACTCAGTCATGCAGGCTAAAGATATAAATTCTGCGCCTCAGAATGTTAAAATTTGATACATTTGACACTTCAAGACGCCAAGAACTTCGACAAAAATATTAAAAATGCTATTGGACGAGTGCAAGCCGGTGAATCTGCAAACATGAAGTGTCAGAGGCCTGGGTGTTCACGTTAGCCACCACACATCCTCTGTAGAATCGTGTCCTCGCCACGATCACCACCGATTGTTTCCAAACAAAATGTTTTCGGAAAAAATACATAATGAAGTGTTGGGAAGCTCGAATTGAAGCTCAACGCAACCTAAAAGGAGAAGATTGAGATATCTGGGATATATTTTGAGAATGCTGAAGACACGATTGTGCTGGAGACCAACTGGAAAAAGAAAAAGAGTCACACCAACGTTGGAAGTTACAGAGGCACAATAAGGGATGAGGCAAAATCCCAAGGCCTGGATATGCCGGGTTTGGAAAAAGTTTTCAGGGACAGGCAAATGTGGCGTCAACTGCTCTCTGCCTTGTGTACCTGAAGGTAGCCTATAGATTAAGTAAGTAATACTTTTGCATATCAAACCAGACTCAGCACACCAGAGGCGACAACTGCGGTCCAGTACCTGTTCACAGTGCGTCGACACCACCGGGAACTTCCAGAAGTACAGCATGAGCAACTGAGCGACTGCTGAATGACAGAATAGTGAGACGGAGATTTGTAGCTATCGGTCATTGTTAACGTCCAAGTTGGAGAGTTGTTTCAACTACACGTCACCACAGTCACCGCCAGCATCGACTGCAGTTGTCGCAAGCTGACCGAAGAAACCAACAACGAGATAGCAGTATCGTTTTGGATCCTGCAGGTGGTCGTGTTCGTATTGATCTGATCGGAAAACAGAACTGCCATAAACACCGCAAAACGTGGGCTTAACATTAAATGTGCTCATTGTTATTTTGTTTAGGAACCATTGGTTTTGTGTAAAGCACAAACATGTTTTAACTCTTGGACATAATTATCTGTCATCTTACACCAATATCACACAGAGTTGCAAATGGAGCGTCTGAATCAGAGGCAAAGTAGCCTTTCTTCAGCTGCTTTTTCATGGGGCTTTAATAACAGTAGAATTCATATCGGGGCTATTTACTGGTGACAACTCTATCGTTGCTATGACTTTGTTTTTCAAGAAAATGCCTAGTGGTGTTTGCCCTATGAGAAGATGTTTTGTCATGTATGAAGAGGTCTACCTCAATGACGCCATTACGAAAAGAAGGGAAGCATTTCTGCGATGTAGTCCTCTAAAATGAATCCATCAATTGACTCTCACGAATGTGGTGTTGTTCATTCCAGCCGGGCCGCCCAAACCATATCAGTTTCTTCGCCTCTATTCCTCACTGAGAGATGAATTATGTCTAAAATCTAACAAATATAGTCCATGCGCAAAACGAGTTCTTACTTTCCTCGAAACAAATGGTTTCTAAACAACATACATGTAGTGCGGTCAAAAATTCGCGGCGCAACTTATCCTCAAATATCTCTTTATACTTTGTACAGCAGTTTGTATCAATCTATCTTAACGTAATCCGTAATTGTTACAATTAAGGCTAGATTAAGGGGGGGGGGGGGTACACCCCTAAAGTCCCAATTAACTCAAAATTATGGATTTTGAGTTGTAGGCATTTTAACTTCCTCAGCCTCCCCTACAACTATTTTATTGCATAAGAACCCCCGAAAGCATTTTTCTTCCCATACTGGGTATGTCTGTCGTCACCATTCCCTCATAAAGTCAATATTTTACTTTTCTGTATCGCCCGCTTTCTCAAAACGCGATTTTTCTATATATACTTTTAAAAAAATATCTCCGCCATTTTTTATGCAATCTTCATGAAATTTTCAAGTAATGAAGAAAAAATGTAATACTAAAAGTTTGTATGTTGAATTTTATATATATAGAATACATTTTTGTTGGTGGTGTTTAAAGTGTGGATTTTCACGGTCTTTTTTTCAAACTTAAATACTTTCTCAGGGAAAAATTCATCATTTTTTTTTCTTCGTTTAGGAAAAATTTAATAGACAAATATTTAGATCTATTGTTTGCTCACACGCATGCAAAAAAGCAACCAGTTTCCATAAAAACAATAAGTGCGGTATTCATCACGTAAGACATGTCAACAAATTCAATATGGCCGCCCTATCTATGGAAAAGAAACTTTTTTCCTCAAATTTGATTGCGGATATTAAGACTCCTTACTATGCTTGTTATATGTGTGAAATGTTGTAAAATTTGGTCAACTAATAAGCGAGATAGCCTTCTGATGTAGCCCCCCCC
>NW_004797547.1:576565-578237 GCF_000002075.1 Aplysia californica | reverse complement strand
CACTCCCTTTAAAAAAACTTGTTCTCAGATTTATATACAATACACCGTAACGCAGAAAATGGGATTTTTCCAGCACTTCCTGCTTTTCACAAACATATGGATTATGTCAAAGATAACCAATGACACAATGACATTTTTTAGTGGCAAAACGTTTGGCAAGAAATTAATTTGATAGCAAACACTTTTTTGCTCTGAAGGTTCTCAACCTTTATAAGCTTAATGTCATGATTAGAATTAAAGGATGGACTTGCTTTAAAATGTTATATTCTCCCACCTTTTAAAATCTGTAGAAACTACCCCCTGGGATGTTTAATAGGTAATTATTAAGGAATTTTCTTGAATACAGCTAATAGGTGTTTTAAAATATCGATATGTTAATTAAGACAAATTTATACAAGTCATGGTGCAAAAAGTGGAGACTTTATGTTCCCATAATTGTAGAAATATTTCACAGTAAGTTGCACAACAAATTTCTGACCGCACTATAATAATGACATGTAATGTTCAGTTCGGGTTTTGCGTGGTATTTGTGACTATGGTATTTTCCAGTTTGTTTAAAAATATCGTAATAAGATGACGTTCGTTGCTGACTTGAATAGCAGTAAGAAGGAGCAAAGGAGTAGCAGTAGAAAGGCTGCAGAAAGAGTCAGGAGCCAAAGGCAGAGGGCAATGGACGTGGGGGCAGAAAGTGGAGACGAAAGTAGACGACAGAACATTGCTGGAGAGAAGGAAAGGATACCATTTTAGAGAAGAGATTTGTATCCGTCCCAACCCGGATTCGAACCCGGGACCTTTGAATGAGAGGCCAACACCTTAACCTCTAGGCCACGAGAGCCCCCGATGCCGGTATAAATAACATTAAAGTTTAGGCTACTTTTAAAAAGATGTTTTGGATCACCCTGAATATGAGTAAGGATAATAATAACTTGCAATAAACAACATGTCACATCGATGCATCTCTCAAACCATAATCATGACTTCTTGACTTTTCCTCAGTGGACAATCCTGACCATTGTGATTTTGTCCGACTGCGCCAGATGCTTATCAGGTAATTAATGAAATGAAACTCTATACGTTTATTGCAACTTGCAAAACTGTTAGGTTATTTAAGAGGCAGGACTTCCGAATCTAACGTCCATCTCCGATATGATCGAGCCAAATAGGAACATTCCTATTAAGTCCCTTCCCCAGGACACAACTTCAGACCAAGCCAACCCCGGTCTCCCGAACCCTCAGTTTCACGATTACGAGTTTGAAACGTTAATGAATAGACGCTTATCAGGTACAGTAAACTTCAAAGCCCATCACCTTTGACAGAACCATCTGCTGACGATATATTTGACTTTATATTCCTCTTTTATATTATTTGAACTGCCTTGTTTATGTAGCTGTAGAAGTTTTATGCCACCATTGACACTAATTAGATCATATAGGAGGCGGGCTGCTTCAACTCTCCTTGCCAGGTTCAACAAGGGCAGAGAGAGGTATAACGTCCAAGCAGAAAGACCGAGTTTCAAGATACATGTTGTCCACATGTGGATCGAATTCCCTTCTCTTACGTGCGACGGTGAAGCGCCTAACCGCTACACCACGGACGCCGGTAGCTGCGTTCAGTGTCTTGAAGGATTCGTTCATTATAAAAATTGTCTTTTGTACAGACTCGCAACCCCCC
>NW_004797547.1:535118-576465 GCF_000002075.1 Aplysia californica | reverse complement strand
CGAGGGAATGTCTGTAGGATGTGAAACCCCTCCAATGACGAAGTGTTGCACAGGGACCCCTGCCCTCTGGGATACGTGTGCGACATCTACTTTGGTGTATCTACCTCTTCTCCTTCCTTCTTTTCTCTTTATTCTATTTCCTCGCCCACCGCTGACCTCATGTACAGCAAAAAGATAGGTATCCGTCCCTCAGAGCGGGCAATCAGAGCGATGTGTCCCTTTGTTGAGCTCGGTTGCGGGCGGGGAGCCCCTGAGTCGAACCAACCACAATAGGCTTATGGAATCTAAAGCGGGTGCGACTGCCGAGCTGGGCAAACGAAATGGTAAAAGGACCTTTACCGCTGCCTCAACCCTACCTCTTCTCAGGGAGCTTACTCGGCAGCCATGCGTTGCCATCTCCAGTGCAGAAGGCGCACTGAAAAAGAAGACTGATCTGAATCTTTTCTAGACGGGAGATGCACTACGGAAAGTTCTGGGATACATTCCCACGAATGTACAGAAGCTGTCCTGTGGTGCACAAGTGCGCAACAGAGACAGAAGTGACCAAGCTCCTGAACACCACGACCTTCGACGACGTTCCATGTACATCCGCTCGCTACCAGAAGTTAAACTACTCGAAGGACGTCACCTGCAGCCTTGAACTGAAGGGCTGCAGCATGGAGGAAATTGTGGCAAATTGCGAGGGTGTAACCCAAGCCCACCGGATTACTCTTCAGCGGGGGGAGACCGCCCTCGAAACTAGGCCCTAACACGATCATTCGGACTTTGATTCATGTCGCCTTCCAGCCACCGTTTGGGCATCTTGCTTGGTCCTTGGCGTGCGACCCTATGGGCCGAATCCTCTGCGCTGCTTCAAATGCCAGAAGTTCGGCCATATCCAGTCGCGATGCCGACACGCAGCTGTGAGTCTTCGCTGTGCCAAACCGGGCACTCTGAAAAGAAATGCAAGGCTAGTCCTTGCTGCCACAATTGCCACGGCCAGCACACAGCCTTCAGTTAGGATTGCCCGACTTGTATCCAAGGACGTGCAATCCAAGAGTAGAAAGTGCGAAATGGCTGCTCATTTCAGGAGACCCGAAAGACGGTCTGTCCGCCAGTTGTGACCCTGGTCCCTGCCCGGTTATACTAAATGCAGTCCGGCTGGTCACGAGGTCGGCCAGTATTTCTACTGACGACCTCCCAAAGCTCGCGGTCAGCAGACATGTCTCTACGTTGAAACCTAAAAAAAATCGCTACTATCCTTGTGGCTCCTACCTTTGAGGTGCCACTCTCTAACCACTTTGGGGTTGTAGGAGAGGACGGGGTGGACTCTTCCTCCACCCCCTCTTCTTCCCTTCCCCCCTCTTCTATTCCTTCTTTTTCTTCTTCCTCCCAAGCCCCACCCCTCTGATGGAGTGTGAGGTGCCCCCTCCCTCCTCCTCCCAGCTCCTCCGTCTGCTCCACCTACCCCTATCCCTCGAGCAGACAGCCCCCTATCAATGGAGGATGACAGGTCTGTCCCCCGGTAGAGCGGAGCCCGTCACTCCTCCTCCGAATCCCCCAGTAGCCTGCTGTCCAATCAAGGACGGCAGCCTAGAAAACCCTCTGCCTCCCCCGCAAGGAGCAGTCAGGGAGTTTCAAAACCGGGGCCTTTGAGCTCCAAACTGAAAAGGCCCTCTTAATGGCAATCCTGCAAGGGAATGCCGGCGGACTCTGACCTTCCATTTCAGAATTGCGACACTTACAGGCCACACTGTGCCCGCTTGTGGCCTGTATCCAGGAGACAAGGTTCACCCCGGCTTCAACTATAGACTTAAGAGACTTAAAAGAATTTACTGCTTATCATCAGCATATTCACACGGAGAATCAGACTGCTTCAGATGGAACCACCATCAACACTGACAACAACACTTCACAGACGAGCACATCTTAGGACAACCCTCCAGGCTACTGCTATTCGGGTCACTCTGCAGAGACCAATCACGATCTGCTCTTTTTATATCCCACCAAATTTCCCCCTCAAAATAATTCAACTAAATGATTTAAAGCTCCGGCTCCCAAAGGGAGCAAGGTGATTTTAATGCCCACAGCAGCTTTTGGGGAGACACACCCACAACCATAAAGGAAAAATAATAGAATTTTGTTTTCAAAACAGCATCTGCCTCTTAAATGATAGGTTCCTCACTTACAGAAACAGATTCACTTTTGGCATCCCTTGACCTCACCTTTTCTAGCCCTGACCTAGTCTCAGATCGGGAGTGATCTGTGCTGGATGACTGTACGGACCATTTCCCAATTCTTTTTAAAAACAATAGCCTCCAAAACGACCCGTTCCCAGAACGCTTCAATTTTAAAAAAGCACGGGTTCGCTATAAAAATGTTCCAAGATTTTGAACCCCACTTTCGATCTCAACTATAACAAATTCCGTGAAACTCTTCTAGAAATTTGTCACAAATATACATACAAAAAAATATCACTAAAACCCCGGAAGAACAAGATCTGGTTCTCGGGGGAATGCGATGATGCAGTAAAGAAAAAGAAGGCAACATATCGGAGAGCCGACGACAATACCACCTCAGAAAACTTAATTAATTAATTATTTAAAAGCTCGAGCTGTTCAGAGGCCGGATGGAACCACGTCTGAAACAAGGTAAACATCGCAAACACAATAGCTACAACTCCCTCCATAAACCCATCCAACGCAAACTAAAGCACCACCTTCCGTAAAATCAAAACTAAAAGAGAACAACAACACTTGAAATTCCACTCAAACAACACTGAAACCTACAATGCAGACTTCACAATTGGCTAACTAACATCATGCATCTCGGACCTGGGCAATACAGCCCCGGGTCCGGATGACATTATCCACAACCAGATCATTAGACATATACCCACAGAAACACTTACTAAACATATACAACGACATGTGGCGTCGCACTCCTTTCCGGAGTCTTGGCGTCTCACCACTGTCATTCCAATACCCAAACCTAACAACGACCACACACACACCTATTCAATTACAGACCAATAGCATTAACGAGCTGTCTATGCAAACTTATTTTTAAAAAGTGATTTACAGGCGACTCATGTGGTTTCTGGAGACGACAGACTGACTGAGAGGTGTCCAGTGCGGATTCAGGAAAACTCTATCCACTCTGGATCACAAGGTCCGCCTGGAGACCTTTATACGCGAGACGTTTGCCTGAGGAGGCAATATGATCGTCATCTTTTTTACCTAGAAAAAGCTTTCGACGCAAGTACGGCATTATCAGAGACCTGCACGTTCTCTGCAGACGCAGTCACCTCCCTGCTTTCAGTGTCAAATTCCTGAAAAACCATGTCAGATCCTCCCTTTCAGATCCCCACAAACAGGAGTAATGTGTTCCCCAGGGATGCATCCTCTCCTCTTCGAAATTAAAATGCATTCCATTGTTAAGTCCCTCTGAAATAGCATCGCCAGCTCGTTATACGCTGACGACTTCCTGATATGTTACCGTTCCAAAAATCCTCAACTAAGATCTATGGAAAGGCAGCTGCAAACGCAGCTTCACAAACCTGAAAAATGTGCAAATAATAACGGTTTCAAGTTTGCCCCGTCAAAGATGGTTGCCGTACACTTCTGCCGATCAGGCAGACGTGTGCTGCAGCCGGATTTTACGCTATACGGGGAAAGGAGTCCCGTCCAGGACCAGGCTCGTTTCCTCGGCATTATATTTGACAAGAAACTCACATTAATCCCACACATAAAAGGTCTTCGCGTGAGGTGCCAGAAAGTATTCATTGCTTTAAAAATTCTATCACATCCGGAGTGGGGCGTGGACTCAAAACACCTTCTCCGCCTATACATTTCCCTTGTCCGATCCAGGCTTGACTACGGCTGTCAAGTTGGCAAAACATCACCTCCTACAAATGCTAGACCCAGTACAAAACCAAGGACTCCGCCTTGCCCTGGAGGAGACATAAAGAGAGCTCTTAAACACGGTCTTGGCTCAGCCTGATGTTTGGCTAGAATTGCGGGTGAGTTGGTTTCAATGACAAAGGCAATCAATTATACCGACAAAACTCTTTCTGAGGAACGTATATCGTCTTCTGACACAGAAGTCCAGATGGCAAGATACTCTTTACTTAACTGAGCCAGTGCAGAAAAACTTAGAGTAGTGTTGTGAGGCCCTTTACCTTTGAAACGGTAAATCTTTCTCTTTAAAATGTACAGATTGTGTGACAATCGAGACCGATGCATCACAGGAAGGCCAGTGTGGAGGGCTAGACTGACGGAGGGCTTATAGGGGGTGCCCACATACGAGATCGGGTCGGGTCGGCCCATCGGGTAGTCAGGGATAGCCAAATTGAGGGCGCAAAGCGGCCATCGTGGCACAAACCGATCGACGTGATCGGTGACCTACAAAAACAAACGCGTTTGTTTTCTGGTCTGCGAATCGCGCGATCGGGTGGTTTGCAGCCAATCACAACAAGGCAGAGTCACGTGTTGACCAATGGCCTCGATTCGACTCATTTTGGAAGGAAATTTGAATCTTTAAGTACATTTTTGCTTCTTCATTGCACTTTACATGATCAATATAGTTATATCTCATTATAATATGTTGTACAATAGCAGATTTGGGCTGAAAAACAGCAGAAAAAATGAAATCAAAGCCCTTGACCTAGATCTAGATCTAGATTATTTCGTTCTCAGGAGGGCTTACTATATTTACAGGCCATGTTAGACCAAGAATCTAGCTTTGGACGTGTCTAGATCTACGTTCTCTAACGTTTAGTGCTTCCCATTTTCCGCCAATTTTTAGTTTTCTCCAGACCTTATCTACAGGTCCACTAGATCTAGGCCTAGATTCTAGATCTATATCTCGATTTATTATGTCGCTTTTGCCTTTCCTGAAACAGTGCTGTAAATATGAAGCTTAATTTATCCTTCGCTGATGAAAGTTCTGATGGCCGAGTGAACAGTGTGTCTGCGTTTGAAACGCACAATATTATTTTGTGAGCGTGGGTTCGAATCCCAGTCCCAGCTTCTTTTTTTTTTTCCCTTCTTCTCATCCTCCCAACTTACCAACAATGTTTCCTATAATTATAATTTGTTGCTTTTTAGCTTTTTAAAGTGGTAAATAAATCGTCAGTGCTGTCTGTTGTACTCGTAATCATTACACACTGGGCTAAAAATAGGTTTAGCTGGTCTGATGTCGGTGGACGCGGGGTTTTTTTTGTCGCTTCTACACCGTGCAAAAACTTCGTACATTAGCTTGGCCTGGAAATGGCCTTATTTTGGTGGACACGTAGACTAAAGCAAGTTAGCAAGCAAGCAAGCACCCACGAACACACACGCACACACACACACACACACACACACACACACACACATACACACACACACACGCGCGCGCGCGCACACACACACGCACGCGCGCGCACACACACGCACACACACACACAGTCCAAGAGTACGGCAGGCATATTTTATGGATTCATGGGTTAAAGGCCCAGCCAACTGTAGCCCGGGTTTACGCCCTCTGTGTAGTCGCATGTAGGTTAAAGGTTTCTCTACTTCCAGGTCGTCGAGTACAATCGCAGCGGGGCTGTAGTGTGCACTGAAACCCCGACCCGATAGGCACGACCAGACCCGACCCGACCCGAACGCGTATGTGGGCACCCCCTATTTGGTCGTCATAGCTATGCTCACAGTTTTTGGGATTCGTCCTTGAAGTTAAAGCACTCGAACGAAAGGGAAATGATGGCGGTCTACTTGACATTGCAGGCATTTCTTGCGCAACTGAAAGGAAAATCAGTGTCGATATTAACCGACTACGTAACAACTGTGGCTTACATCAATTTGCAAGGCGGCATCAGTCAGCCGCTATCACAAATAGCCATCAATATATGGGCCTTGACCCTCGAAGACAACATAGTGATGAAAGCCAAAGACTTAAGTGGACAGGAAAATTTTGGCAGACTACCTGAGCCGCCTGTCAAGCAAATACGAGTGGAGGATACATCCACGCTTATTCAATTATCTAGACAGGGTATGAGGACCTCACACGTGCGATCGGTGTGCCTCCTTTCTAAGTACACACTGCGAAACGTACAACTCGATTCATGCAGACCCCATGACCAGCGGGATAGACGCACTGTCACAGATAAATTGGGGAAGCACAAACAACTTTGCAACTTGATAATCCTATGTTGACGTAATGACAATCAATACGCCCAGTGAGACAGGATGAGAGCAAGATGTTACTCTATCTGATGTTACTGGTTGGATTTGTATGCATGGGAGAATTTGGGCATTCCTTTGGTTTTTTTGTAATTCAAGTTATAGCCTAACTAATAAATGGAAGACAGTGGTTGAGTGATGTCTTTTGTGATTTACAGTCAAAATGCCGTTTTCTATAGAAGATTCGTTGCCCTGGAGAGGTTTTGTTGTTGTTGCTTTGGGGGAGGGGGTGATTTTTTTGTTTTGGGTTTTTTAGGGGTTGTTGTTGTTGTTTTCAGTATATTTGATTATTTTCTCTTTTTTCTTTTGAGTGAATAGAAGAAATCATGGCGTTTCATCTAACTGCAATCGGACAAGAAAAGTTGGCCGCAAAAAATGACTTGGTCAGAATGATTTAAGTAGTTTGGTAATGAAAGAGCTGGATGTCATTTCCATTGTCGTTTAGTGATTGAGCACTTATCCGTGGTAACCAGAAATCCCACGGTCTGGTGCGTCTTGGTCTTTCTGTTTGGATGTTTAAGTGTGCCCGTCTCAGCCTGGGCTGGCCCTATTAGCCCACCTCCTAAACGATCTAAATTGTGTCGATGAGGGCGTAAAAACACTTATATTTTTTCCTCAGAATGAATTTTACTTCCCCGTTACCCATCTGTCACTTTGACCGGTACTTTGTGTCCCCAGCACTCACATGCAGGACTTGAAGGACGTCACTTCGGACGTGCATTATGAAAACTACCGTGCCACGCACATCCGAACACAGATGAGCGGTACACAGAAGGAGCGAGTGTGAGTAGACCCGTATCCCTTGTTTCCCTTGACTGACACACACTAATCAAAGTTTCCATTGGCGAGTACTGTTTAGATGTTATATTGAAGCATTGTCTCAACCTGGTATATTGACCTCATTCAAACAATGCAATGCTTTGATTTATCATTTATGCTACAAAAACTAAAGAACAATCGAAGCTCACGGTACTCAAGTGCCACACCGTTTGAATAGTGAGCTCGTGTTCCTGAGTTCACGTAGGCCTGGCCAATATATAGACTTCAACATAAGTTAAGGGAAGACAGGCATGCTTTTCTCAAAATCCGTTATAACAGACTTAGCAATCATTTAAGGGGATTATATATGACTTTGGGAGTCTTGTACGTTATTCAGGTAGTCAGATGTACTTTAGTTCTGCGCTCCGGGCAAATTTTTACACTTTAGGGTGCCACGACCCTCTCATCATCACCCAGTGCCAGATCTGCGACAGACATCGGCGATCATGGTTTTCCATTCATTCCTTTGCTCGGATGCTCTCAAAAAAGCTACGTTTCCCTGATCTTTTCCTGCTACCCATTTGTTTAGGTTCCCTAAGTATGTTGTTCTGGGCCTACCCCTGCCTCGCTTGCCCTCAATTTTGCGAGTGAGAGCTAGATGTTCAAGACCCTTATGTCTATTCAGGTGTCCCAAAAACTGCATTTGTCGTTTCCTGATTGTTTTTAACATTGAGCGTCCCACGTGGGCTTCATCAAGCACTACCTCATTTGATTTCTTTTCCTTCCACGATACTCTTAGCAGTCTCCTAAGAAACCACATTTCTGTTGCTTCTATTTTATTTTCACTGTCTTTAGTGATTGTCCAGCATTCACAGCCATATAGAAGGGTTGACCAAACATAGCATTTCAGGACTTTCATTTTGGTGTTCATTGAGAAGTTTCTATTTTTCAGGATTGGCTTCATTTTATTGAAACTAGCCTTAGCCATTGTAGTTCTCCTTTTTATTTCTGTGGAACATTTGGCGTTAGATGTTATCATATATCCGAGATATTTAAACTGTTGGACTTGTTTGATCTTTTCACCTTTGCTAATGAGATTACAACTAGGGTTTGCTGCTTTTTTTTATATTACCATGCATTCTGTTTTCTTTAAATTCAACAATAATCCTTTACGTTCACTTTCTGTTACAACAGTATCTAGAAGCAATTGAAGGTCCTTTTCGGAGCCTGCTTTTAAAACTGTGTCATCTGCATACCTGATGTTATTAATATTTTCTCAATTTACTTTGAGGCCTATGTTTCTAAGGATTGTTTCACTGTGCATGTTAAAGAAGTCTGTTGACATAACACATCCTTGCCTCACTCCTCGCCTGATCCTCTTATATTCACTGTATTCTCCATTAATTCGTACAGCAGCGTTTTGGTCCCAGTACAAATTTCTGATAATTCTTAGATCTTTTCCATCTATGTCTAGCTTTTCCAGTATTTTAAACAGCTCATTATGTCTAACTTTATCAAACGCCTTTGAATAATCTATGAAAAATAAAATACAGATCTTTCTGTGCTTCAATACATCTTTCCATTAACATTTATATAGCATTTCTGGTGCCCTTGTCAGGAACAAAGCCGAATTGTGTTTTAGATATCTCTGGTCTTACACTTTTTCTTAATCTTCCCATTATTACTCGCAGCAATATTTTTGTAAAATGACTCATAAGGCTAATTGTTCTATGCATATCACACTCAGTGGCACCTGGTGTTTAAGGTACAGCTATAAAAACTGACTTCATCATATCTTCTGGGATCTCACCGCTGTCATAAATAGCATTTAGGAGCCTAGTTCTTCAAGCGCCACAATCACTTCAACTGGAATATTATCCGGTCCTGTGGCTTTTCCTTGTTTCATTTTCTTAATGGCAGCTTGTACTTCTGCTTTCAGTATTGGTGGTCCATTTATTTCATTCTTTATTACCGGTTTTTCTCCTCTATTATCTTTGAAAAGTTCTTCTATGTATTCTGACCATCTGTTTAAGACATCCCCGTTGTCCATTAAAATATCTCCTCCCTTTGATCTTATGCATCCTGTATTTGAGCATCTTTTTATCCCACTTACTTCTTTGATTTTGGAATGCATGTATTTGCTGTCTTTGTTTTGGTTCTTCTCTATTTGTTGACACTGATCATTTATCCATGTTTCTTTTGGTTCGTTGCATTTTTTCTTTATTTCCCTGTTTAAGATGGTGTACTTTTCCACATTTGATTTTGCCTTTCTTCTCTCTTCCATTAGTTTTAAAATGTCCTGGGTCATCCATTTTTTATTAGTTTTTTTAGCTTTCGGGGGGATATTTTCTTCCACGGCTTCTATTATTGAGTCTTTCATTTTCCTCCATAGTTCTTCCGATTTAGTAATGTTTTCCAAGACTTGAAATTTATTTCTTACATCTATGGTGAAACGTTCTTTCAGTTTTTGATTTGTCTTTAAAAGACCTATGTCAAATTTAGGTTGATACTTTGACTTTTTGAGTTTCTTTAGTCTTATCCGCATTTTGCACATGACTGGTACATGGTCACTATCCATAGAGTTACCCCCTTTTAAACTAAAGTCCGTACGAGGTTATGTGACACGGACACATTTAAGTTTGTTGGCGGCCATTTTTAATGTGGCTAAAAAGTTTGTTTACATGTGAGTGGGCGTGTCTCTGCTCTTAGTCTTACATGTTTTATTTGATTCTAACGTTATGTTTTAATTCAAAGCGATTCTCTTAAAGGTGCAAGCATGTGAAACCTCTTGTCCCTTTCTGGATTAACGTCTTACTGGTTCTGTCAGGCAGTTCAGTGATGTCTGTTTTCTTTTATTACATCATCTATTTTCAGTGCATAATATGTCTTATAGACACAAATAGTCACTCCGGGTTTCTTTTTTAAAACATAAAGAGCCATCAGTAAGGTTCTGGGCCATGTGAAGTTACGGTTGACTAGCAGCTAGATCTTTTTCACAATGGGCATGAAATTTCTTTATCAAACTGAAACAGTGTACTTTTTATTGTTTTGTTTTATTGAATGTTGTCCAAAAACACTTTAGTAAAGGTTTTTGTTTCAGTTATCACTACATTGAATAGAAAAACAATTGACTAGGCTACAAAACAACATTTAAGTTCACTTTTTTAAATCTTTAGTGAGTCCAGAGTTGCCACAGTTGTTTTACTAATGTCCAAAATTAGATTTACTTAAAACAGCAATAGAAGGAGCTTTAGTTTAAGTGCTGTATGGTCTACTTTAGTTCTTAAAATCAATATAAACCAAAGTTTAATACCGACATAAGAAAACACTACTTATAATTTAGTATACTTTTTTTAAAAGTGAACATATGAATGAAAAATACAGTTTCCTGTTCAAATGTCACAAGGGAAAGTTTAACTCGATTTTAAAAAATACCAGTACATGTATTCATCATTTGTTTGACTGAATTTGCTTTATCAAGAGCTTCATTGCATTCCTACACCTAAAAGCTGAAAAACTCTGGATTTTTTTTCCTATGGCTCATCCTGATTTAATTTAATGCTAAACTCATATATCTGAGGGGGGGCCGGGGGGTGTTGGTATTGAGATTCGGGAGGAGAGAGAAGGTGGGGTGGTTAAGGGAGGTTCCCATGACACCCACATCTTTTCATACTTCTTTTTAAAAGTTCTATAGGCCCTATACGCTTTGATTCGGTCAATAAGAAATAAACCACCTCGCTCGTAGATAAAGTGCTGATGAAGAAATAAAGGTTGTATTATTTCTTCTTTTTTTAAAGCCCATATCTCTATCTCTATCTATTTAATAATACATTTATTTGTAGATCTAGTTGTAGAAACAACGCCATATTATTGCAATTTAGTAATTTAGATATAGTACGCCACGGCGCCCATGTAAAAAAAATCAACAAGAACCAAGCCTCGCCTGTCGCGTATGAGAGAGACAGAAAACATGCCTAGCCCATTGCTTTAGCATGAACCCCTTCACACAACTTGCCACAAAAAACATGGCGGACGCCGCTGTCAAATGTGGCCATCGCGCAGCAAGTCGAGAGAGGGGCGTACTGTATCTAGTACTATAGTGTACATCTATATCTGCTCCTGGCATTGATTTAGATGATTGTATTGAGTTTCTAAAACGTTTCTAAAAAAGTATAAAGTCTATTTGATTTCTACTTCTATCGCCAGGACTCTTCCAAGTGTATCTTCTTCTTGGGTGATTTTCATACCAGGTGTTTGATATCATAAAATTATTTTCTCTGCACCATTCTACCAGTGGTTCCCCTCGTTCATTCTCTTTACCCAGTCCCCATGGCCCAACTATATCTCCTATACGTATACTTCCTACTTTGGCATTAAAGTCTCCCATGACTATCTTTACATCTTGTGATTTTAACTGTTTCATAGCCTTATCACGGTCTTCATAAAAAGTCTCAATTTCCTCGTTGTCGTGTTCTGATGTTGGTGCATATATTTGGATGACACCTATGTCAAAAGGTTTTCCCTCTAATTTAGCCACTATGACTCTATCTGACACTCCCCAAAAACCTTTGATGCTCTTTGCTGTTGCTTCGTCAAATAAAATTCCGACTCCTCTTTCATGGGTTTTTCTTCCTGAATATATAATTGTTTTGGATCCTCTTTTAATCAAGCCTCCCCCCTCCCATCTAACTTCTGAAAGGCCTAACATATTTAGCTTCATCCAATCCATTTCCTGTTTTTATAATATCTAATTTGCCTTTCTGGTACATTGTTCTTACATTCCATGTGGCTATGTTAAGTTGCTTATTTTTGCAGCTAGTAGCTGGATGACGATCGGGCGCCACCTGCTGCCCGTGGCGGTCCCTACCGAGCGGGGAGTTTAGAGCTGGATCATGAACCCCCTTAACGCTGTTATCTGATAAATGAATGTAATTTTCCATGACTATTCTATAAAACGTTATTTTAGTGCTAGCATAATTTTCTTATCAATAAAGCTACAGAGTTAATATTTTCACAAAGTAAACTCAGTAGTCGCAACCTGTAAGAGGAATTGTGTGATATCGTTTATAATAAGAGAGATATTCCAAACTGCATTGTTATTTCATTTTACATAGTTCTATTCCAAACTAGGTGATCATTGGTGGTGGTGATACTGAAAAAGACAAACATTGCATTAGTCTGTTTGCGGTCGTAAAAAAGTAATTCCAATACGAACGAGTTTTTGTTGTTGCTTTTTTTGCGTTTTCTCTAAAACGCAATATTTTTAGAGGTATGGCGTTTTAGTGCAGCGATATTTCGGAAGCTGTTTTATAGGATTCCCTTGAAAATTGGCCCCAGTGTGGGCAATTAGTGTAGTCGTAGTTGCAACCTGTTAGAGGCTTTTTTTATTTATGGAATATTTTTCATATTACTACGTTCTATATCAATATAGCTTTATTGATAAGATTTTAAGGGGAATTTCGGTAATATTATGTTAAAATCTGGGATATGTTGCTAATTAAAAACGATATAAAAAATTCTGGCAACTTCTCGGGCTCCAACTCCATCCTGCAGCCATACCATATCTCTGGCACGTTCAAAGTCTCCCAGCTTTCGTCTTGATGGCATGTTGATGTGATACTTGATTTTGCGCAAACGACGCTTATAATGACACCAAAGTGAGCACAGTTCGATACCGTACGTCCGTTTATGACGTGCACCAGAAATTTTAACTGATGAATGTTCACGGTGTCCCACACAAAGCGATAAAGAACAGGAAATGTGCCACAAATTCCCCGAGGATTTCCGTGCTGCACGTGGTGGTTTTGCCCCTTTGCAATACGCATTTTCAGAGGGGAAAAAATTAGGAACATTCTTTTCTCTCTTTTTTCGATTTTTTTTTTTAAACCAGGGCTGTCTGAGTGTCAAGGTGGTCCTTAACTTAAGTTGAAGTCTGCAACTTTTCATCTGAACATAAAAGCAGCATCAAGATGCCGAGACTTTCATCAGAAAGACGTTAGGGAGCTATTGGACGACTATAGGCTGGCAAGTCTGCCTAACCGTGTAGCAAATGTTACAGGCGTACATGTCTCGACAATCTCCAGACTACAGAACCGGTTTCGAGCTGCCAACGCAACCAATGACCTCCCCCGAGTCGGACGACCAAGGGCAACAACTGCCACTCAAGATCGCCTCATGGTGCGCCAATACCGGATGGATCCACTCCTGACAGCCTTCAAAAACACCTAGAACACCATCGGTTGAACGGGACGACGCCCATGTTGCCGGCCAATTCTGACCCCTCAGCACTGCCGTGACCGGCTTCTGTGTGCACAAGCTCACATGAACTGGAGGAACAAACATTTGAGAAGGGTGTTATTCACCGACGAGTGCCGACTCTGCGTTGATCCGGAAAATTGGTCAACACTTGACGGGCTACACTGATGCCAACGTCGTGGAGAGAGACCCATGGGAAGGGCAAGAGTCATGATTTGTGGAGTCATCGCCCTTATCCAAAGAATTAGACCAGTATTCTCACAGACAATGGGTTGTAGACGAAGGAAATAGGATCACAGGTCCGCGCTACATTGACCAAATTCTTCAGCTTTATGGGTTGCTCTTTTTCCAGAAGCATCCACATTTCTTTTTCCAGCAAGACGACGCGAGACCTCAAACTGCCCTTGTGACACACATTGCTTTCTAGCCCCATTCGGCTCATTCATACTTAAATCATATTGAGCCCGTTTGACACGATATCCAGAAGCGGCAACTGCCGCTACAAGTGGCTCTTTAATTAGCTAGAGCCGTCGGCTAGTTGTGGGCACAAGTCCAAAGTGGATTGAACTCTAAGGGACGAAGATGCAGAGCGGTTATCGCAGCTTACGGGTCAGCATTAAATAAACATTATTGTTACAGGCGTCAAGGACACAGGAATAACGTAGTGACGCTAAAACCACGCTATAAAACATACTAATTGACACTCTCGCGGCTGCGTAAATTAAAATTACACATGACACACCCTTGTTGGGTGTAGTGACTGTTGTGTGTTTTGTTCATGCTTTAGATTTTCTCGATTCTTGTGCCTCTGAGTATGTATTATGTAATCTCTATATATTATATTTGTGAACGTTCGTCACTTTGGCCGCCTAAAACTTTCGAACCACTTAACTTTCGAATTTGACAAAATAAATGGCTGTTCAGAACCATTTAAAGGGTGCACAGTTTTTATTGAGGAGCCTGGAGTCACTGTAGTTTAATTTTAACTTTCAGTTTTTCATTAGTTTCGTTTAGATCTAATCTTGGGAAAGTCCATCTTCTAAGACACCATTGTAAACAAGTGAGGTTTCCGTTCACTAGCTGTGCGCACTGCTTTCCACACCTTCGAAATGCTGGAGTGTGCAACCACGAAAGCGGAAAAGAGAATCAATCTCTATATCTATTATAAATATATTTGGCAACTTAGAAACACACGAGTCACTTTTTCCATAAACCTACAACAGATACAGAGTTGGACGTTGGCAAGTACCTGCAAAAACATAGATAGGTCCCCGTGACGGAGCCCGATTTTTTATTTATCCATTTCCTATCACATTTTATATATACAGGAACATGGGTTTTCACCATATAAAAAGTTCACGGTCACCTGCCAACCTTTTGGCCATCGGGCTGATATCAGGCGACAGCAGAATCTGATATTTTGACTATAGACCAAGGTGGCGCAGTTCCAATGAAGGCAAATAATTTACACAGATAATAGCAGCAGTGGACCAGGAGGGACAACGTTTAGATTTATTATTTTTTTATGATGTTGGGTTTATATACTTACATTTTTATTGTACTATTAGTGAAAATTATGTTGGACCTCAAGATATACTCCTAGGCCCACGAGCTTTCTCTCCAGCTGAGCTGTGAAATATTCGCTAACGAGTGCTTTCACTGACAGAATACCTCTCACCATCAATGTGACTTTTTGCTCTTATTACTTTATGTTAAAGTAAGGTTTTTCTTCTGATATTTCATCGGAAGCTCACAGAGGCTTCACGAATTTAAAATGCTGAAACCAACAAAGAATCTCTAAAGCAGTTCACATCCACGAGTGGACAAGAAGTTTTATAATGCTTATAATGTGCCTGAGTGTCAGACTTAATCTCTGTGGCCAAAGTAAAAGTCACGAGTCATCTTAAACATATATCTTCTATTTTGCGTTTTTAAGAAAAATCTCCTCTGTTGTTGATGCATTTATTGACAATGTCAGACCTTGACTTGGCGCTCATATGACCTTATGCAGTTGAGAGCGCCATAAAACCCTCTACAAAAACAAAAAAGACCTATACTGACGAGCTTTTATTACGTCACAGGAAACTGAAAAGAGATTCTGCCCCCAACTTTGAAGCTGTAGCAGACACTGACAAACTTCTGGAACAGAAAGATGCAGAGGTGAAATGCTTGGCTTATTTTGCTAGAATATTGAGGGAAGGAATTTGGTGGGGGGGGGGGTTCTATTTGGTGTTCTGTTTGATTTTCTTTTCCTGTTTTATAAGGAAAGGTAACGTTGGGTTACTCTTTTATTAAAAGCTTAAATTTTTGTGGAGTTTTGGTTGCTCGTATTGTGTGTTCTTTGTTTACGTTTTACAAAGTTAGTCCTATTTTAAAATGATACATTTTGTGGGTGACTAGAAGGTTCGTTTTGTCTACCCTTTTCCCCCTGCTCTCTATTATTGATGAGAGATTTACATCATTATTTTTGTGTTCTTTTGAAGATATGGATAAATTGACAAAAATCATTATTATTACTATGGTTCCTTACCTTATTATTCTGGTCCTGAGGACTTGGCCCACTGGGGAAACTAGAAGCAATATTAATGTCAGAATGGTGTTTGGTTCCTTTTTTCTTGTTTATTCTTTTCAATTGCCTATTAAGCAAGAAGTATTAATTATTTTACCTTGATGAGTCACCCTTAAGGGCTTCAGGATTCTGATATAAAAAACAGCACACTTAACACTAGGTGTCAAAGAAAAGAGGACCCGTGCAAACGGCAATAACTCGGGCCATCTTTTGACCGTTTTGCGCAGAACATGGAATATATTATAAAATTCAACCGCGTGGACGTTATTTTTGTTGATATGAAGGACATCAATGCACGTGTTCGAGAGATACCATGTCTTTTTAGTGTCCACCAAATTTTCAAAAAGCACAAAATTTGCAATTTCTTAAAATTCAACCGTAATGTGTTTTTGTGCATTTAAGAAAATATCGTCAAACATTTTCACTTAATTTCTAAATAAATTCAGGAAAGTGGTGGCTATTTAAGTTGTATATTCCAGGTGTTGATAACTAATGTCTGGACAAACTCGAAGACGTGGATTGAAAATTTGAACGACCTTTTGACATGTTTTTCTTTGGACGCACGGTTCAGCATTGCGTTTCAACGGCTTGATTGTTATGAGATTATTTCCGTATAGATCTGCTCTGGAAAAGGAAACATCAGGAAATAGTCAAGGGGGCTGAAATCGGGGAATATGGTGGCCATTCATTTATAAGTTTTTGGCTCGTAACGTGCAAGGGCCACTCTTGATGTGTGCGGTATAGTTTCACTCTGCTGGAATCGGGTCTCCTCAACAATAAAGTATGATATCTTCTCTTTCCCGATCTTCTTCAAATCTTTCTCAGCACGATAAGCTATCCATCTGAATTCGGTCCTAACTGCCCTTGTCCTGAAACCAGAACAGGCCAATCTCACTCATGTAGCTGAATGATTTTAAGAAGTAAAACTTACCGTTTTACTCATTTTTGGTTCAAATTCTTTAGACCTAATATTTTAAAAACAATTTGACTGATTTTCTCCATACTTATAAAATTGACATCCCCTTGATTGAATTATGTTTCTTCGAAGTTTTGTTGAAATTGGTGCAAGAGGTGAGCGAGTTATTGCCCTTACCATATGTCCTCCCTTCTTTTTAGAACAAGAGGTGTACATGCATTACAGTTCATGTGATATTATGAACTTTCGAAGATTTCATCTCCAACATGAACACATGTCTCATCATTCAGACATAAATGTTATGTTGTTGTCGTTTACTTGTTTGTTTGTTTGCTTGTTTGTTTTGTTTGTTTGTATTTTTTCGTAACGCTTGATCCATTACTGCTTTCAGATCTTGCGCATGCAGCAGATGCTGGCCCAAATGCAAGAACAGCTCAAAGTCAAGGACACATCCCCACAAAAACCTCAGCAGAAGCACGTCAATGGCCTGGGCAAGTTGTGATGATGTCGAACTACTCTTCCAGAATACTTTGCTGGAGCACACACCACGTACGCACGCGCGCGCGCGCACACACACACACACACACACACACACACACACTCACACACACACACACACACACACACACACACACACACACACACACACACACACACACACACTCTCTCTCTCTCACACACACACACACACACACACACTCTCTCTCTCTCTCTCACACACACACACACACACTCTCACACACACACATACACACACACCTACACACACACATACACACACACATACTTTTCCCAGCCTAATTGGCCATACGCCGCGCCCCCCCCCCCCTACCAACATCTCTAGGCTTAGTTACCCCTGGGGAGAGATTTGAGATGAGATCATTTATTTAAGTGGAAAACCAAGTCATGTCATGTTGCCAGACGAAAACTGAAATCCCTTTGGTATTTAAAAATATCTCAGTACACTATTTAAATCTTTAGCGTTATGCACCGTTTCAGTACACGAGTCAAATGTTTCCCCTTATATAAATCCCACAAGTTATGTTAATCCATCCTGTGTTTATCTGACTACCCCGCCATATCTCCCACATGAACAGGCTGGTGGTTTTATATATTCAACTTTTATATTGTGTATGTTTCTCTATTAAATATATACCTGCTTTATGTGGTGGGTTAAGGAAAAAATGTCCATGGATTTGAAGTAAGCTCTATTTGGTATTTTGAAAGACATTGTAAACTTTACAAATTTTGAGACTTTCAGATCCAAAGTTGTCAAAAAATAACTCCTCGCCGTGTAAGGGAAGAGTATCAACAGGGAATAAGTTCCCCTCAGAATTATGTAAGAGACTTTTGGTTGTTTTCCCAATGTGTGAATGCAAATTTAGTTACAAATTTAGTTATCTCTTTTGAATTCATGATCTTCATAATCATTTCAGGCTGAGTAATTCAGCTTAAAGACACTGCTATAATACAATTTTTTAGCAATATTATCCCTTAGCGTCCATGTAAAAAAGTAGATATGTGATGAAAGAGATGGTGTGAATTTCTGTAGGAACCTTTAATTTTGCTACTTGTTCTTGTTCATCTTTTATATTCTTTGGAATAACAATAAATACGGCCTGCAATATGAAAACAGAACCAATCTCTTGCGAATCCATGTGAACAGATTGCATCAGACCCCTGTATCTGTAAAATCACACTTGTGAAAGATGTAAGCATGCTTTTTCTTTGAAGTAGGTATTGTACTCCTATGAACTAGTACTTTTGTGTTCATTAGTCAAAAAGTGCTTGGTTTTAGATTTTAGGATTATGTATTATTAATGTTGAAAACAAACAGGAGAACAGCTGTCTGCCCTCAGAGCTCCTTCTTGGTTATCTTTCCACCCATTGCATATTTTTTCATTCATACAATGATTTACAAGTTACTAATCCAAGTATTACGATGAACACAGCTTGAATTGGTTACTGTAATTATTTTGATTTGTAATTTGTAATGAAGTCATACATTCCTCTAATCTTCGAATTAACGTGATGGGCACCCTCTGTCCCATTCCTTAGTGATGCCATCTTAAAAGTGTCACAGAGAGTTCTGAAAGGTTAAAAAATTTGCTCGTAGGTGGCTCAGTTAGTATTAGTACATAATCTAATCTACTAGGCTAAGATGAGTAGAAAAAGGAAGACAAAGAAACGTTTGTGTTAACTGGAATAAAATAAAATGCTGTAGAATGGACGAATAGCACACATTCTCTTGTGCTGTCAGCTATAGCGCGAATAATGAGGAATTAGCAAACCAGTGTTTGAAATGAATTTAAACTAAGATTAGACCTCGTGTATCTTTTATTGTTGTCATGTGTTGTTGTATTTTCAGCTCTTTATGTTCTTAACTTTTCCTCTGAACAACTTTTTTGTTGTTGTACAACGAATCAGTGGGAACCAATTTGTGGAGTCTGATTGTAAGATAACCAGAGGATCTATTCTTGTTTTGAGCATTTCGTTGTAAATTTCCGTATTATTATGGATATCCTTTATTGTGCACAATAAAGTTGTCTCTGTTTTCTTGTAAATGGATGAAAAGGAAAGAGTGACTTGTGAAAAAGGTTTCATAACGGCAGCAGTTTGTGTGACCAAAGAGATTTTATGTTGTACTTGATTTTTTAAATATTTCCAATACTTTTGTGACCTACATTATGTACGGTACAAGTTCTCGCTACTTTGTACTTCCAATATTATTATCAGTGTTCTTTTTTATACTTGCTAGGAGCTTGCCATCACCCACTCTTTCCTACCGTTCTCTCTCTCTCTTTTTCTCTCTTTTTCTCCCTCTCTCTCTCTCTCTCTCTCTCTCTCTCTCTCTCTCTCTCTCTCTCTCTCTCCCTCTCTCTCTCCCCTGCCTCCCTCTCTCTGTCCCCATCTTTTCTCGCTTCCATTTACATCAATCTTTATATCTATATATGTGTGTCTGTGCGTGTGTGTGTATGTGTGTGTGTATGTGTGTGTGTGTGTGTGTGTGTGTGTGTGTGTGTGTCTCTTTTGAACCTTGCTGTCCCTCCTGGCAACAGTTCATAGACGTTTACACATCGTAGGCCTGGGCAGGACTTGGACTTGGACTTGGACTTGAGACTTGAAATTCTCGTGTCCACCAATTAGTGTTTGAGACCAAGTATTTAGATCTGAGCAAGTCCAAGTCTTGACTTAGCAAAATAAAGGCAACATTATTTAAACGCAGATTGCAAACTTTGAGTATAGATCTAGATCTAGACTCAGTGAACCAACGTCAAAAGAAATTATGCTCAAAACTGGTATGTTTCTAATAAATTTAGTGTTTTCTGTTGGTTGTTTTAATTCAAATACATCTACCACCCCTACTACTTGCTAGGACTTGCTCGTCCTAGGCGAATTGGTTGAGTCCATTTCCTCGATAAGGGGTAGGCAATATCACCCCTATTACTTGCTAGGATTTTATGGCCCTTAGCGGATTGGTTGAGTCCACCTACTCGATAAGGGGTAGGCAGGCCTAGGCCCGGATATAAGGCTTCAATGCCATCATTGCCATCCAAGGCTGAAGCAATTCCTGAGTTTATTAATACAACAGAGAAGAGAACAAAAAACAAACAAGCGAAGAAAAAAAAAAATTTTAATTTAAAAGTCAGCCAAACAAGTATCATAAAGATGTTCCCTACGTCTCAACATAGGGTCTAGGTGGTTGGTTGGAGAACAACAAAATAACGATAACGATAGAGGGAAGTAAAGCTATCAAAGAAACTTTTCATGTTACATGTATACTTTATTACGTTCCCTGGACTTGAAACTGGGCTTGAGAATTGCGGGTCTCAAGGTGTTAGGACTTGAGACTTGAAAGTCCTATTTTTTTTTCAATTCTGCCCAAGCCTAACACATCGTGAACTTTGTAAAGTTAACTGATTATTCCATCTTTCACCATTTCTGAAAAGAATTTAATTTGGTTATCGGTAACTTGAAATATAAGAATTCAGTTTGTTCAGTACTGTTCCATAATGGACACAGAGTTGTTTTGCTAGATTCCTGTGGTAAGGATCCAGCTGAAGATTGTTGATACATATGCTATGTAATTAACATACTGTGTGACTGGTCAAAGAATTCAACTTCTTCTACAGCAAGCTTGTATTTTGTGCTACTTCACCAATGTTCTCTCTTTATCTCACGGTGGTCACAGTCTGAATCTGCGGACAATCCTTGCTTTGATTTAGTCCTTTCATAAACATTTTTCTCTTTTATGCTCCCATTCTTTAAATATTACTTTTTAGTAATACCATCAATCTTCGGCACTTGTATTGTGGATATAATTTGTGTTTTGAATAACGTATACTCTTACTAAAACGAAACTAAACAAAGTAATGATAAAAATCGGACAGTGGGTCAGATGTGTGGGAGCAGTGAGGAAAGTGAGCTGTATTCAAGTTCTAAGCATTTTGACACTGTTCAAATTATAACCAGATTTCTCTTCCCAGTGTTAGGTTCATCATGAAAATACTGAAATGGCAAGCAACTGATCTCTTTTAGCCTTTAAAACTTTTTGAAGTCAGCTTGTTCCAATCCAAAACAAGACAGTTTTTTGTCGAAAGTTGTTGATTCCATTTACTTTGACTTTGGGCCTGTTTTGCCTTTTCAAGCAATATTTTTTCAACGTTTTTGGTTGATATGAAAAGACACTTCTTCCCGGGACTGGTGGCTTTTTGTATGCGTCCATCTGAGATGGTAAAATAAATCTATTTAATTTACTGTACAATTGTTAGATCATATTTCATTTTAGTTTTGCAGTTTTTCTTTTACTTTCTTTGGCTTAAAGAAAGAGGTCATATAGGTTTTAAATAATAGGCCTAGTACATGTATTTATAATCTCTTTGGGTTCAAACAAGCAAAACTCCCTTTTGAACACATAGTAATTATTGGAAGTTGTTTAAAAAAACGGAATATTGTAGGCCTATTCAAGCAGAGAGCCATATGGGAGAGAGGGGAGAAGTGGGCAACCGTGGGAGGATTTTTGAAAAAAGAAAAAATAACTGAAAAATGAAGTAACAAAGGACAAAATGCTTTATATCAATCCAAACAACATATTGTGTTTTTAAAAAACCCAGTTATAAGCAGTACAACAGAGATGGAATGAAAATGGTTTTATAGGGTGCTGAAGTCAACATAATATACAAGTAGTGAGAAGTGTGTCATAGTTGGGGAGAGATACCCCCCCCCCCTCCTGTTGGGAGAAAATGTCCCCCTGGGGAGAAGTGGGTCAAAGGTGACATCTGTTACCAGGGTTACCGAAATCTGAAAAAGAACAATAGACTCCTCATAACGACACAATAATGGAATTTAACACAAAATAAGACTACCAAAGTGTCCAAACTGAAACTGGAAACAGATGTCACTTCTATGGTTCTTACAATAGTGTCTCTGAATTCTAAACATGGGTGGAGGTGGCTTGATTGAGTCAATATATGGACTGAGGAAGTGTCTTCTACTACTGGTTTTACAAAATGTGGACTCTTTTTGCCCTTTCTTCTGAAAAAACCTTCCCCAGCATCATTGCCGTCTCTTTCTTTGACAACAATCCCAACATAATAAAAATGTGGGGGGGGGTTGAGAACCCAGACACCATGCCACGCTCTGCCGATGTTAATGTTATGTGGCTCAAGTGTTAAGTACAAACGAGGTCCGATAGTTTTAGGCACTTTGTGAACTCTTCTGATTCCTATTTCGTCAAGATTGAGTACCTGAGTTCCAGAGACACCAAGGTCACTATCTGGGATTAAAGAGCCTGCACCAAGTTGAAAAATGTCCCACAGAATGTCTTTTAAAAGCTGTGGCTCTTGCCCATGAGGTAGCCTCTTGATGTCGCAAACTGAGTCGCGGTTGTCTCCAAATAAAGCCCACCTGCCAATCCTTTCCAGCACATTTTGCATCATCCCACGAAGATGGGTACAAAAGGTCTTAGCTAATTTGCAACAGCGATTTTATGTACGAGTTTTCTGCTGTTGACAGTAGTCAAACCATAAAATATTTTGGCACATTTTAACTTGTAGGCCTACTGCGCCAATTCAGGCTCCTGTTCCACTGTGAATACTTGACTGTGACAATAGTTAGGACACCATTGAATATCGTTCTGAAAAGCTTTCTTCACATAGTGCGAGCAATGTTGTAAAGGCATGTGACTTTCCTCAAAGGCACTCCATTTCTGACAGCTACCATTGCAACTTTCATTGTATCAGGTGAGGCTGTGTCTACGCCGATCTGCTTTAATATGCAGCACTGTCCCAAGAGAGTGAACAGAAAAAAAGGAATAAAGCATGCAATGTGTGTTTTCGGGACGCTGGTTCACAAATACGTATAATACAAGAGCACCAAAGAGGAAAAAACTCCGGAATGGTAGACTACTTACTAGAGCTGTGTCCTTTTGACTTTGCTTTTCGACATTCACGATTTTTTGCACTATTCGCAGCTATTCGAAGCGTGGGAGAGCAATTCGAATGCCGTGTGATTTTTCTTTAACAGACAATGGATTTTCATCTCATTGTTCTCAAATGCAGTAAAATTGGAGCACGTAAAATCTAAAATCTTTGAGACAATTATAGAAATACTTTTTTATTTGATGGTTACGAGACAGAGTGTTTAGAGGAGCCTACCATAAAAATAAAATATCCCTCAAGAGACCTCTAGAGAATATCCCTTATGGTCACTCGTCACACCTTATTTAGCTCAAGCAAGGGCAGTTGACTCTTGAGGCGCAGCGAATTTTTTTTTTTCTCATGAAGTTAGCTGTCGCAATAAGCTCCTTTTCCACTAGGTTTTCGAAATTCAAAGCGCTATGAACGGAGATGTCATGTCATCACACTGCACTGTCTGCTACAACAACACACGCGCGCTCAGTGATTGACGCTGTGAAAGTGATGGACTTACCATGAAGAAAAACAATTCGACGGCGCTTTGAATAACTGGGCTTAACGTATCTTCTATTATCTATTTGTGGTGGCCGAATTTTGCTATTCATAAGGCTTTTTAACGGCTGCATCGATCGACACGCGGTTTTCGCCAACACATTCATTAAAATATTCTCCAGAGCATGGCGCCCTTGGTTTTTTCAGTTTTGAGACAATTTTGCTGCAAAAAGCAAAATTTCTTTATTTCGCCGATCGCATCCGGAAGTGATATTACCCGAGGCGCGTTTTGTTTTGAGAGTATAGATCTAGATCTTTTAATTTTTTGCATCTCTCAAGATTTATTGCCCCATTCCATTAGAGTGTAAATATAGTAGGCCAATGACTTTTAGTTGATATTAAAGCACCGGCCTAGACGGTCAGAGAACGGTTTGTATAAGAACGTATAGGCACCGCCGATCATTCCTTTCATCGAAAGGGGGCCCAGCTATTTCGCCGATCGCTTTTGTAGGCCCACGCTTGTCTCTGTAATTTTATAAAATCCGCTAGGTTTGTTTATTGCAAGTCGTACTTCCGTTCGATACAATAGCGCATTGTCGCGCAATACTAAGCACTATTTTAAGTGTGCGACCCATATAGATCTAGCCTCATGTTTTATTTTTTTACTTGGTGCTAAATTCGACTATGATCCTTTCGTTTGATGTCCATCATCGCTTTTTCTGGACTCCTTTGTCAAATTCCTTTTCTTGCTGCTGGGAACAACGTCAATAGATCTTAGATAAGAATCTAGATCTAGACCTAGACAGCGCCTGACCATGCCGAAAAGAAAACGACGTTCTGCAGTTGTAACCCCTCGAGCTCGCAAAGGTCAAGGTGGTCTAGATCAACAACAAAATGATGGGGACTCTCTAGATCTAAATCTCCCAAAAGCATTCATTCCTCTACATTGTCAAGTCCTGTCAGTAAGAGTGCTACATTGGGGAACTGACGACACAGTGTACACACTGCCTGGACATAAGATTTTCTTATGAAATACAAGGTATATGCTGTAGCAATGGCAAAGTTGATCTGCATCCATTTCCAAAACCTCCTCCTGAACTGCAAATCCTTCTGTCTGGTGTGTCGACACTGTCGACTCACTTTCTGGAGAAAATCAGGCTGTACAACAATTGCTTTCAGCTCACATCCATGGGCTATACCGATGCAACCCCCAATGGATGGAATCCACAGTTTCGCGTGCAGGGTCAAGTATATCATCGCATTGGCTCTCTCCTTCCTGCCACCCAAAATGAGCATTCATTTCTGTAAGTTTATTTCATGGAAAGTGATGCAGCCTCAGAGCGCAGACACAGTCTTTTCCAAGGACTTGAGCCTGGGATCATTTCTGATCTTCAAGTTCAAGCCATGTTGCATTGCCATAATTCGTATGTCATAATCTGAAATGTGCATATGAATTTGCACGCTCACTTTTCGAATAGTCTGTAGAAGTGTCATGCAAGGTTTCGTGGGCCTAGGTTAATTTGTCAGTCAGCTAGAATTTTTTTTAACGCAGTCAGAGGAACGCGAACAAGCAATAGACACTGCCTCTCTGATTTTGAAGACGTCGGTGTGTTCCTTTTTCAGTGTAGCAGCCCTTTCATGGATTATTATTTTCTTAGTGCTTTTTTGTGATGGTGTGAGGCGAAATCCGTATTTTGTGATTGTGAAGGGCTAGACAGCAATACACTAAAGCAATGTAGATCTAGAAAGGAGTTGATCAAAGCAGACTTAAACTAAAGCAATATAGATCTAGAAGCCATGTATGACTGTGAAATGATAGACAGCAAGGTACACAGATCTAGATGTAAAATGCCTCTGCGACGTAGACCAGTAGGAGCAGTGACGCCAAGGCGTCGACCCCGAGCAAAGCCGGGTGCTCAGCTAGTATTATTATAAGAAAAACAATTCGATGGCGCTTCAAACAGCGGAAATTAGATGTGGGGGCAGCGTATATTTTAAAAAAGAAAAGACCATTCAACGGCGATATGAATAGCGGAAGTTAGGAATGGGCTTATCGTATATATAAGAAAAAACAATTCAACGGCGCTTCGAATTGCGGAAGTTAGAGATGGGCTTATCGATTATAAGAAGAACAAAAAACGTTCGACGGCGATGTGAATAGTTGAGGAATGATGAATAGCGGAAGGTAGGTTTGGGCCTATCATATACTAGAAAAAAACATTCGACCTAGGTATTCGAAAAGCATGAACAGTAAGATCACGCTTCGAAGCGTCGATGAATTTTTGTTTCCTCAAAATCGCACAGCACTACTACTTACAGTACTACCCCCATGGTTTGTTTTAAAGGTCTATCTAGATCTAAACCCCTATCTATATCTGATATTCTAAAAAAAAAAAAAAAGGAGCATAGATCAAGATCTACTTTTAATCAGGATTTAATAGGTAATATAACTGAAATGACTTGGAAATATGTTGAAGTAGATTATTTTTCTACAACTGGGGAGAAGTGGGCCCACGTGGGGAGAACTGGGCATTTCTAAATATGTGTAATGCAGTGTACATCAGATCTCCACTTGAACATTTTTCATGAAATACGCATATACGGTAATTATTGTTTCTGTTGAAAACACGCACTTCTCACCAGTGTCTACGCAAGGCCACAAATATTGACAAAGGTGATTCTGTGGTGTGATGTTAACACTTCCCTGCAAAGATAATCGCCCTCTGGATGGCTGAGCGAGGTTGGGGTGAAAGGGAACCAGTTAAGGATAGCAATATAAAATGTTCTCTCACATCTACTCATTCTTGTACCTTGTTCTTTGTTATATCGTTTCGTAAATAATGAAAAACATAACAAAACAGTGAGACAATCTCTCTCCTTTCAAGTTTCGCTCCACGTTTTGCTCTCTTAGGAAAAAAGCTACTATTCTGGCACAATGCTAGCAAATTTGACGAAATCCGACCTTGACGTACAAACTAATAATGTAAATCTAATACGCTTTTTTTTTAGTATGTTTCTTTTTCAGGGTAGCGAATCGAATCGGTCGCTGTTCGAAATCGATTGGTAGTAGTACACGCTGCAAATAAGAAAGACGTTTTTGTGAGCTTCGAATCAGGGCCACAGCAAATCCTGAAAGGGGCACTGTGCCAAAAGGTTCTGCAAGCTCAGGGGACTCTCGTGGCTTAGAGGTTAAGATGTTCGCCTCTCATTCGAAGGTCCCGGGTTCGAATCCGGGTAGCGGCGGAAAAAATTCTTCCCTAAAATTGTCTCCTTTCACCTCCTTTCATGCTCTCTAGCAATATTCTTTCGTCTGCATTCGTCTCCACTTTCCGCCCCCCCACCCCCTCACCTCCAGTGCCTCCTACTCTGGGCTCCTGACTCTTTCTGAAGCCTTTCCACTGCTTCTCCTTGGTTCCTTCTTACTGCTGTTTTTCAGCCACACCCCTGATCTTATGGTAGGACAGATGTACACTTAACCTTCTCGGACAAGGGCGGCGAAAAATCTCTCAGGTCTCGTGTGCAAGTCGCGCACGTTAACCTTGGTGATCCAAAATCGATAAGAGTCGGCTTCGGTCGCCAACTTGGCAAGATTCAAAATTCCCTACCAACTGAAACTGTTAAATGTGTCCCACGTGCTTACTTATATGACATAATGCAGTTGCGAGCGCCGTAAAACACTTACTTGACCATCGAGCCTTTTAGATAGTAGCTTGCTACTTTGCCCCAGTACAGCTTCTCTCAGTGTCAGCGTGCTCCAATCTTTCTACTAAATTGCTGTTCATTTCTCCAACCCTTTGCTGTATAGTTTAGATTATCAGTTGTGTATGTGCCCGTTTCCGTCGGTTATACTTAGTTTTAGCTCGACCTGTGAAACGTTTCCATTCACAAACCTGGATGTATGGCGTAGCAGCTAGGGACCGTGCCATCTCCTGCCGGAGACCCGAGTTCGATTCCCAGGTGGGGAAAATTTGTATCGAGTAATTCTGTCTTTCTGCTTAGATCTCGAGCTTTCTCAAGAATGGATTGGCCCTGGCAAGTAAAGTCGAAGCCCACCTCCTACGTGATCTAAATTGTTGTGATATGAGTGTAAAACACCTAGATCTACATTTAAAAAAACCACCCGCGTATTTTCTATACCCATACCACATAATGAGTTCCAGATGTCAAGGCTCAGCTCGGTATAAGTAGAACTACTACTGACGTCGTGTCCTTGAGGAAGCATTGTACACGAATTTTATCATTAATTTGACTGTTTGCTGTTTGATATGGAAGTTGAATCTTTATAATTCTCGAGCAGTCGCATCACAGTGTCTGTTATCTTTTATTCTTGTTTCTATTAGTCTGGTCTATTATATTATGTTATAACATATGGATATAACAATTACGCATGTTCACAAAACCAGATGCATTAGGCCGTAGAGCGCCTAGTTTTCTGTCATTATCATTTTACAGTAACAACAATTTCTTGTACATATATACATACATATATATATACATATGCTATATGTATACATACATATATATACATCTAATATATATATATATATATATATATATATATATATAATATTAATATATATATATATATATAATATTAATATATGTACATACATATATGTTCATATATATATACCGTATATATTTGTGGTATGAATGTATTGGTTTTATAGCGACTTCATCATGGAAATAAATAATTTTGGTTGTAATAGTGGGTGTCTTTTTTATCCATGCATCATGTTTTAATATCATATCCATACAACATGGGGTACCTCTGTGCCCCCACTTTCCAAAGAGGAAATTTACTCTTTAATCCGATCCATACGCTGTGGGGTTACAAAAGACCCCAAGTATTCGAACCCACAGCTGGGAATCGAAAGGCTTTACGATCCAAGATGGCGGCAATTAGTTTTGTAGACCTATGCGTCAAGGGTAACCTAAAACAAGTTGCTTTGCTTGTTTGTTGTTGTTTTTTTGTAATGGGTCTATCGACACCAGGAAACAGAAGGAGTAAACAACACGAGAGCGCCCATCAACCACTCGCCCTTACAAATCACCAAGAAACAAACAAAAGTGAATATAAATGGGCGATAGCAAACTGACTTTGTGCTGTAGGGCCCACACATTTTATTTTCCATACTGTTGCAAATAATAACAGGCATAATGGGTTTACAGAAAGTAAGGACGTGAGACACATACTGCACTTCTTAGTGTTAGTGACAGTGTCACCTATCTACTTCGTCTCCTGTGTCTGTTTGGTTAGAGCTTAGCCCCATATACATCATGTACAATATCAAAACCACCACCATGATCGCCCACCGAAAGCACCTCACCACCATCAACAACAAATATCAACCGCTTCTTTTATCCATCATAACCCTACACGCTCATAACCCCTAACCGTCTAATACTAGAATGTACATGTACGAGGTCTGTCCCAGAGATGTACGTTTTCCTGTTCTGTAAGACCAACAATTTGGGTGTATTCGTGGGATCCAGGACTGAAAAGACAATCAGCAGGATGGAGAAACCCAAGATCACCGCTACCCTAGAATCTCGGCGCAGACAAAGTGCTTTGAAAATGATGCACATTATACATACATTTTATTATCACAAATGTGTAATTTTTAAACTGGTTGGTTCCCGTTAGCACAACATGCAATGTTAAATATTATTACAACAAAATGATTTTTCAAACAAAGCTAAGACCATCAGTCAGAAGAAAGCTGTCGGGTCTGCTTGAGCAAGGTGCACACTGCGCAAAGGTCACCTATCTCCTGGATTCCTGGCAGTGGAAAATCCTTGAAAATCCCCAGTATTCCGGAGACTTAAACCATGCAACTTTTATCTCTTCCCCAAATTCAAAGAATTAAAGGACAGCAATTGGAAGACAAAGAAGAAATTGTGCTCCAAACAGATCTTGCGCTAAGGACTCTGGCCGAAGCGGACAAGGTCACAGCGTTTGACCGCCGGCTAAATTGGATGAAGTCCAGAGATGCATTGATACCAAAAATTATTATGTCCCTGCGCACGGCGATTTTTTCCATCGTCTTGGCAGTAAAGTAACGAAAAGTTTGTAAGCCGCATTTACACTGTCTGAAAATTTCTTGGGTTAGTCATCTGCCTTGTAAGAGGTTGCATCAAGGTGTACACGTTTGTATTAGAGCAACCCTGTATCACAGTAAGGGTAAGCCTACCATCTTTGCCTTCATAGTGTAGACGTTCTCTAGTTTCCCTCTCTAGACAGAGTGTATAACTCCTAAGCTGTATGTGGCATAGCTTCAAAGTCTGGTGCAAGTGAGCTCGAATCCACAGGTTGTCGCATTTCCAGCTGATTGTAACTATTTTTTGCTTTCAGCTTCCTCTTTCTCTTCTTCATTCACTTCATCCATGTCAGTACCTTCTCCCTCGTTTCCTATCGTCCTCCAACTCACTAGCCACATCACTCTCCTGTCCGTTGTATCTTTAGTCATCATCACCCCTGGTACTCGATACATGTACTGAGCGATGATATTTCTATTACTTTTCTTCCCCCCCCCCCCTCTCTCTCTCTCTCTCTCTCTCTCTCTCTCTCTCTCTCTCTCTCTCTCTCTCTCTCTCTCCCCCTCTCTCTCCCCCTCTCTCTCTCTCTCTCATGCTCACAAAATTTGGCGGCAGCTGGGGTTCGAACCCAACCAATCCGTATGAATGGATTCCCAGACGAGAGCCATACGACTGATATACATAGATTCATCATTTCCGCCAGTAGATCTAAGTTTGATAGTTTACGAATATTCGTGTTTTAGCCAGTATGTGGCTAGATTCGATTATATTTGTTAGAAGGTGCCGGATGATCTTCAAAAAGAAAAGTTTCGGCACTTGTTCAACTGCCGAGTGATGCAGTGTGCGTCAGACCTGCTAACAACAATCAGTCTTAAGTCCTAAACTGATGAGCCCACGTAGAACAATCATAGTATCAAGAATCTTTATAATATATACATTGGATGTGACGCAGACTATGATGAGAAATTGGAAATGTCCGTAGATTTTTTTTGCTTCAAACGTAAATAGTAGTATTAGTAGTAATGTTCTAGTTCTAGCCATATATGACATGAGGTGGTAGTAGTAGTAGCAATCAAAATAGGCACTTCATTCGATCGAAACGCTTGACGACCCAAGGCAGTAACTACGTTTTGTAGATATCTATGCGTCCAGGGTTCAACTGGCTAACACTAATGTCGCTCAAGACTTCATATTTCACAGAAAGTTGAGTCTAAAATTAACTCGCTCTCTCAGTTCTAGATCTAGAACTTCGTTTTCTTAGATGACCTAATGAATCGGCGCAGAACTTTCTCATGGTAGGTTGTCGAGTCCATTTTCAAGTGAATCCTAAACCTAATTTTGAATACATCTAGATCTAGTATTCGAACGTCGTTTTTCTTCTTATGGTTGGATTCTATTGTTGTGGTTGTTTCACATTAATTAAATCAGATTTAATTATCATAGAAACTTAATTTGTCTCAACTCTGCTGGTTATTTTGAACTTTTTGACCAGAGCTTGGGTTTTTTGGTGTGGTTTTCTCCTTAGGGGGCTCCAGTGGCTAAGTGAGCAGTGAGTTTTGACTCAAGCGATGTCAAGCAAGTGTCGGTGACACGGGGATCAGATGGGTGGTCACTGGAGTGTCCTTGAGCAAGACACGACAACCCTAGCTCAAATTACAGGGCGCTGCACAGTGGCGACCGACAGTGGCATTGTTTGTAAACTGTTCTGTATTTGTGTAATAGTGTGTATTTATGTATGTATTTATGCATGTATGTATTATTGTATGTACGTATTTATAATAATGTATTTATGTATGTTTGTTTGCCATTGTAAAACAAAGTGCCCTTCTGGGACAAATAAAAGTGTAATTTATTATTTTAATTTTAATATTTCTAACTTCGCTATTGACGTTTTCTGCTCCTTCCACTCCTACAAATTTAGATTTAGCACTCACTCCAGTTCTTGGTGGTCCCTGAAATGGCCTATCTTATGTGCCGGTAGTAACATAAAAAAAACCCACAGGACCCGTCGACTCTGCTGTGTTTTCCTGGGAGCTTTCTTCATTGTCTAGTGCACTGACTGGGGGTATTGATTGTTTAGTGTTTTTTAATGGGACTATGTACACTTATCGACACAAGGAAACCGAAGGAGTAGACAACTCCAGAGCCCCCACCAACCACTCATCCTAACAAATCAACAAAAAACAAACAAAAGGGAATGAAAATGGGCAATAGAAAACTGACTGTGTGCTGAGGGCCCCACCCATTTTATTTTCCATATGGTATAAAAGGACCCATATATATATGGGGCCTTCAGAAAGTAAGGAACTGAGATGCATACTGTACTTCTTAGTGAAAATGATAATGTATCATTTATCTGCTTCATCTCCTGTGTTTGTTTTGTTAGAGCTTAGCCCCATATAGGCCTACATGATGTAGCCTACATGAAAGTCTTTTCCACTTCAGCTGGAGTACCATAAATCTGTTGCAAATGCTACATGCAACAGATCTGCCGTACAAAATCGTGTACAAACGGACATCATGTACGTAATAAATAAAAGGTGCTTTTGAAAGTAGCACATGAACTCCAAGTCCAGAGTTTCCTGTTTGCGGAGGCTGGGTGGGCTGCTTACTTTGCACTGTACTGTAATTATTCCATGCTCCTTCTTTCTTATGATTCTTTGTTACATTATACTATTTATCACCCTCACGGGGATCATATTGATGGTTGTTCAGAGCTCCGGTGTGGACTGCTCTTTCAATTTCTTTCTTTTACGTCTTACTTTTGTCCGAATCTGCATGTACTTCCTGGTGCTGAATGGCCTTATAGGTTTGATTAAGACTCACTCGATGTCAATGGCGAAAACACCATCACCATCATAGCTGGAACAACTACTGTCTTCAATGGGGGCTACAATATCAAAACCACCGCCATGACTGCCCACTGAAAGCAGAACACCGCTATCAACACCAAACATCAACCGCTACTTTTATCATGCACAATACTACACGCTCATCAGCGAATAACCTATAACCGCCTAATACTACATGTACGGGGTCTGTCCCAGAGATATAAGTGTAAGTTTTCTTGTTCTGTAAAATCAACACGATGGGTGTATTTGCGGGATCCAGAATTGAAAAGACAATCAGCAGGATGGAGAAACCCAGGATCGCCGCTGCTACCCCAGAAACTCGGCGCAAGCAAGGTGCTTTAACCATAAAGGCGTGACTTTTGAACCGCTGGTTCCCGTTGGCACAATTTGCAATGTTAACTATTATTACAAGAAAATAATTCTTCAAACGAAGCTGAGACCTGCAGTCAGAAGAAAAGCGCCGGGTCTGCTTGGGAAAGGTGTTGTCTTCCATCATGACAACACACCTGTGCACACTGCTCAAAGGTCACCGATCTCCTGGACTCCTGGCAGTGGGAAATCCTTGAACATTTCCACTATTCCGGAGACTTAATATTGTTCTCGAGACAAATCTTGGGCTAAGGACTCTGGCCGAAGTGGACAAGGTATAAGTGTTTGGCCGCAGACTAAATTGAACGAAAAGGTGCATAGATGCCAATAATTATTATGTTCGTACACACAACGATTTTTTTCATCGTCATGGCAGTAACGAAAAGTTTGTTAGCGGCGTTTACTGTCTGAAAATTTCTTGGCTTAGTCATCTGTCTTGTAAGAGGTTACATCCAGGTGTTCACGTTTATGTTGGAGTAACCCTAACGTTTATGTTGGAGCAACCCTGTTGTATCACAGCTAGGGCACCATCTTTGCCTTCATTCTGTAGGCGTAAGAAGTAAAATGGGGGACTTCCTCACTATACTTTTCAATTGGATTGTCACCCCAAACAGGAAAAGAAGTCGTAAATCTCAGAAATATAACTGACGGTACCAAAGATAAGATACATGAACGTTTGAAAGATGTATTTCACAAATTGCCAAAACAATCGGGAGACAATGAAGAGGAATAGGGCCACTTCTAAGCATGAGTGAACTAAGCATTAAAAGAAGAGTGCGGCACCAGAAAAACAGGACGGCAGAAAAGGAAAACAACTATATATGGTGGAATGACCAAGTGAAGGAAGCCATCCAGCTGAAGAAAAGGTCATTCTAAAAGTGGTAGAAATCAAAGACAGAGAAAGATTACATCCTATTCTGAAAGGAACGCCGCCAAACAACAAGGGTAGTAAAGGAAGCTAAGAACAGATCCTGGACAGTATATATGGAGAACAGCTGGCAACAAAATATAAAGAAAAACCGAGAGAGCTTTACAAGTGAGTTGACAGCATGAAGACGCGGGAAGAACCATTCAACCCAACTGAAATAGTCAATGATGAGAACGGAAACCCTATTCTCAGTAAGCCAAAGATTAAGGACAGATAGAAACGCTACCTCCAGGAGCTGCTGAATCATACAGGAGAAACAACACCAAACAGGTTCTCACTGCAAGAAACCACTCTAGAACCATCAATACGTCTGAGTAAAACTCAACATGTTATAAATAAAAGCCCCACAAACAAAGCGCCAGGCGCTTCCTCAGAAAGTACAGCCTCTGATTTACCTTTTTAACGATATTGTTTACGTGGCTTTGCAATGTAAATTTGTTGTCGATTGTAAGACCTATATATTTGTATGAATCCGTGATTTCAATAGTTTCTGGTTCATCACAGCAGAAGAGATCAAACTTTGCGGCCATATCGATGAACTCTGGCTGTGAAGAATATTTCAATGGTCTGGGCGACAAAAACAACACCCGATGACTGGCAACGAGCTGCCATTGTACCTATTTGGAAAAAGAAAGGTAACAAAAGAGACTGCGGAACTTACAGAGGAATGTCTCAGCCATGTGGGTAAAACGTTTGCCAAGAAACTGGAAATGAGAATGAGACCAATTGTAGAGATTCAACTCAATGAATCTCAATTTGGCTTCAGAAAAGGCAGTGGCTGTACTGACGCTATTTTTTCATTAAGATACTTGAGTGAGACTGCCATTGGACATGACTAAGACCTCAATATCGTCTCTGTGGACCAGGAAAAGCGTTCGACCGGGAGTATGGACAAAGAAATAAAAACTAGAACTATGAAGGCAAATACCAGCTTGCACCCCTGCTCCGTCAAAAGAATTATATCCCAACTGAAGTGAAATCCCAGCTCATCAATAGAATCTTCATACTAGGCACTTCAGTGAAATTTTCAAACTTCTCCGAGGGCACTAAAATTTGGATTATTGAAAAGAGCCTGGCTTTCTGTTTTCAGAGCTTTTTAAATTTTGTCCTATCTTTGTTAGTTTAGAAGCAGCGACCGTTTTTGTGAATCAATTTTCGCCCTGATTTGGCCAAATTTTTGCACTGCATTTTGTGCCACCAAAACTAGAAATTTTACTTCACAACGTCATAAAATCCTTAATAATAGTTGTATCGTGACCATTGAGGTATCATTTTGTTTGCTGTTTTATGTAGAATCAATATATAAAAATAAAAATCAAGTAAATAAAGAGTGAAATTCTATTTACCGTTTAATTACGTCATAATCGTGACGTCGGGAGTCCAATGCCTATTATCCCAAAAAAACAAACGGGCACACTTTCCATAATAATGGTCCAATTTTCAAAAGAAAAACATCACTCATTTTGTTTTAAAGAGTTCTGTAACTTGCTATTGGGGGAAAATGATTAAAATTGAAAGCAGTTTCAATCTTACATGGGGGCTCTCGTGGCCTAGAGGTTAAGGTGTTGGCCTCTCATTCAAAGGTCCCGGGTTCGATTCCGGGTAGCGACCAAAATATGTGACTGAATCTTTTCTTTGGTGTTGGAATCTTCTGAAGCGGGGCGTGGACGTGTGTGTGTACTTTGGATCGTTGGCAATCCAAACACTCTCTTACCCATTGTCTAACTTGTTTCTTCAAACCATGCCACACGAACTTCTAGGACACAAGTCGTGCTGTAGCTCTTGCCCCTGAATGTGAAAGGCTATGTATGATGTCAAAAAATTGACGTCGGAAGTCTGGCGGCACCACTGGGCGTGGTTTCCCTGTGGAAATGTCACACAACATTTGAGGACCGGTTGGTTCTACAGCTGTATAAACCAGACGGAGATTTGTGATGGCTGTGCGATAGGCCTGAACTTCCTCACTTGCGGCCTGAGAAGTTGCCATTGCCGAGTAGTCTACGCCTACCGACACATTGGAGATAGAGCGTGAAAGGCAGTCAGCGGTGACATTGTCTTTACCCGAAATATGCCTGAGGTCTGTTGTGAACTGAGAGATGAAGGACAGTTGCCTCTGTTGTCGACCAGACCAGGGTTCTGTGACTTTTGACATCGAGAAAGTCAGGGGCTTGTGGTCAGTGAAGACACAGAATAATCGACCCTCAATGACGAATGGAGAGATAGATGCTGAGCAGTTCTCTGTCAAAAGCGCTGTACTTCTTCTCCGCAGGACGTAAGCGTCTACTGAAGAAAGCTAAGGGTTGCCAGGACCCATCCACAAATTGTTCGAAAACCGCGCAAACGGCTTGTTCCGATGCATCACATGAGAGTGCAATGGGCACGTCGGTGTTCGGGGGGGCAAGCATGGCTACCTCTGCCAGTGCTGCCTTGCTAGTCTGGAAGGCAGTGCTCATTTCTTCCGACCACTGGACCTGAGTGGACTTTGTAAGTTCTTTAAAGCATCGTATAGGGGGCGTTGAACCTCTGCTGCATGGGGAATAAACCGATGATAGAAGTTTACCATCCCTACGTACTCTTGTAACCATTTCACTGTTTGAGGAGGGGGGAAATCCTCAATTGCTTTAATCTTGGAGGGGAGAGGTGTAGATCCTAATGGAGTGATGTGGTGACCTAAGAAGTCAATCTCCGGGACTCCAAAAACACATTTCTCCAATCTTACCACAAGACCAGCCTCACGCAATCTTTCACAAACAGCGTGAAGATCTTCCAAATGTTGGGTCTCGGAGTCGCTAGCGACAAGGATGTCGTCTATGTAGTTGAAAGCACATTTGAGATCTTGGAGCAGAGAGTCCATCAAGCGCTGGAATGCTTGTGCAGCATTCTTGAGACCAAAAGGCAGGCGTAGAAATTCGTACAGGCCGAATGGAGTGATGATTGCTGTTTTTTCGATGTCCTCTGGGGCCATGGGTATCTGATGGTATCCCCGCATGAGGTCAATCTTGGAGAAGATAGTTTTCTCTTTCAGCCCAGCCGAGAAATCCTGGATGTGAGGAATGGGGTACCGGTCTGCTATCGTCCTGTCGTTGAGGCGACGAAAATCCCCATATGGTCTCCAGTCTCCACTATTTTTAGGGACCATGTGCAAAAGAGATGCCCACGGGCTCCCATGTCTTCCATCTTCTTGAATTCCTCTTTTGCAGTGGCTAGTTTGTCAGGTGCTAGACGACGTGCCTTAGCATGGATAGGGGGGCCAGTAGTAGGCACATGATGATGGACGCCATGTTTCACCTCTGAAGATGAAAAAGTGGGTTGGAGGATTTGGGGAAACTCGGAGAGCACTTTCCTGAACTTGTTGCTCTGCGGAGCAACAGGAACGAGCTCTTGTATCGATGCATTCGCTACTCGATGGGTGCTGCAAGGGTAGATGGCCAACGAGTCAGCATTGATGACCTGCAGGCCACGCACATTGACAAGGAGGTTGTGTCGGCGGAGGAAGTCTGCACCGAGTAATGGCCGTTTCACATCTGCTACCACAAATCTTGCAGTGAAGACTCGATCCTTGGTCCTAATTGGTATGATACGCATACCATAAGTAGCAATGTTAGAGCCGTTTGCGGCGAGGAGTGGAGGTCCGCAGGTACCAGTGTGTTTGTCCAACTGTGTTGCGGGAATGACTGATACCTGTGCACCTGTGTCAACCAAGAAACGACGTCCTGTGATGTTGTCAGTCATAACCAGTTGTGGGGAGCATGGGCCAGCAGAAACTTGAGAGACGGGTGTCACTACTGCTGGCGTTTCCCTGGTTCTTGTTAGAAGTTGAAAAGGAACGAGGTTTGGGGGCAGGATGTGTGCATGGTTGGATTGGATGCATTTGCGTGCCTGTTCTCCATAACGATTGTGGTACCAGCACACTTGTGAGGTTTGGCCACCGCTAGATCTAGCTCTAGATCCAGAGGGTGATGGCTGCGTTGAAGCGATGTTTACCTCTAGCACTGAGGTGGAGTTTGGAATGACGGACAGGTAAAGTCTGTCCGCTTCCTGTGCCAGTAGCCTGTAATCAACAGTGTGTGACGCTGCCAGAGGTGTTCTCACATGTTCAGGCAGTTGTTGTAAGAACAGGTGTCTGAATAGGAAACATGGGCTATGGGGCCCAAGAACTATGGCGCTAGCATAGAGTCCATTAGCTCCGATGGTTTGCGGTCACCAAGTCTCTGAATGTTAAGAAGGAGGTGGGCTCTTTCAGATTCAGATTTGCCAAAAGCAGATAAAAGGAAGGTCTTAATAGTCTCATACTTGTGTTCCTGCGGTGGTGAAACAAGCACAGATAGAGCACGTGTTGCTGTTTGACTGTCAAGGCTAGCCACCACGTGGTAATATTTCGTGTCGTCCACTGTAACACAGCAGATGGCAAATTGTGCCTCCGCTTGAGCAAACCAAGCTTCGGGGTTTGTAGTCCAGAATGTTGGCAGCTTTAATGAAACTGCAAACACCGCTTTGTTTTCCTCGCCCATGTTGAATGTTATCTTGGAAATCCGTTCCAAGTTTTGGGGTCACCAATGTAGGAGTAGCGCTTAAATAAAGCTAAGACCTACCTCTTGAGTTGTCGTGAGTTGAACTGCTCGCCTCTCGGTCTTGATTTTTACTCACTGTGTCACTCTCGCGGAGATTGACGTCCTTTGTCCTTGTGAGGTCAATGCGATCGTACTCGTAGTGTTTCGCATAACCCCACACCTGCGACTTTATTTTCTCTCAGCAACATCGTCAATGGTACTTTTCCGTTCAACCAACCCTTGAAAGTGTGCTAGGACAGCAAATAAAGCTTCTAGCAGCTTCTCTAAATCACGTCTCTGATTCCAGAAGGCCGATATGGGCGCCTTGTGCGGTCAATAGTTCTAAATCTAGGCATACTGTTTGAGTAATGCATTGCAAATGATTTTTTAAAAAATTATGTCTTTTATTCTAACAAGGAATTATCAAGCTAGCCTGACTTTTTTTCTGAATGCTACTCGCCCACGTGGTCTCACCTCGTAAAAGACCCTATTTGCATTTTTTGGAGATTTCTGGCCCTTCTAAAAATAAACAATAAAAAATCTCCCTATACGCAGGCCTACACTTTAGCGACAGCCAAATCACGTGAAGAAAATCAGCATCAAAAGACTTCGTGGGTTATCATTCATCCGTGATTGAAAAATGTTGCTGTGTACCGACTAGCCCCGTTTCATCTTCCGTATGGCCCCGGCGTCCCCCCTCCCCAGTTTGACACTATTGACGACACAAGCAGGTGAGAGATCTAGTTCTATTTATAACCTCTTTGATCCAGCTCAAGATTGAGGTCAAACTATCTCCACTCTAAGAGCTAAATTTAATTCCTATAGGTATTCAGGGAAAAGATACTGGACAAGTTGACAACATTCCTCGGAGCAGCAAGAACAACAGACACCATTCCTACAACGCAAGACAGATGAAAGTGGAGGTCCATGATCGCCCACCCCAGTCGGCAGGGCACCGGATGATAATGAGGTATTCAGTAGCCTACAGAAACATTCCTGCTCACCAGTCGCCAACATTTCAACAGTCCTGACCACAATGAAGCTTCTGATTTGTAACTTCACGGCATTGAGATAGTCCAAAAACCTGCTAAAGACAAGTTCAACTGAAGAACTAAAGAAAATTTTAAAACATCGACAAACCACATTTCTAAATTTACCTCCAATCCTTGCATTCCAGTAGCTCCCCCCCCCCCCTCCCCTGCCCTTTCAGAAATCATCCACGCACATGTTTCCCCTTACTGTCGTCTACCTATTTATGAATACTTTTGATGTTGCTACTACTACTACTACTACTACTACTACTACTACTACTACTACTACTACTACTACTACTACCACTACTACCACTACTACTACCACCACCACTACTACTACTACTACTACTACTACTACTACTACTACTACTACTACTACTACTACTACTACTACTACTACTACTACTACTACTATTTGCCTTTACAATAACCATAACGATTCACTTAATATGATGTGACGGTACGTAGACACATACGAGGGGCATAGCAAAAGCTTTTTTTTTATCTGACAATGAAGGCGTAAAGGCAGAAAGTTGAAATTTGGTGTTAAAGCCAAGAATCATCTTCCTAAAATGTGGGTAATTTTGGCAAATTTCTGATAATTGGTTTTAAGCGCACTGTAAGTAAATGGAGGTATGCTATTCTCCAGTTTCAACATAAAAATGGAGAAAATATTGAGCACAGGGCAGTAATGAAGTTTTTGTTCTTGCAAGGCAAGCAACTAGATCTACATGATATTTTTACGAAGATGCATTCCGTATATTATTATAGAACTGATTGCCCATCTTACGCTACGATACAATTTTGGTTCAAAACTTTCAAATGCGGATTCATTGACATTGAAGATGGTCACCGTGATGGTCGCCCAGTGAAAGCAACAACAGAAGAGAATGTGTTGAAATTCCAGAAACGTGTGTTCTTTGATAGGCGGGTGACAGTCAAAGGTTTTAGCAAAGAAACTAGGCTGGATCTTTTGAACGAATCTTAAATGAAAAATTGCATTTCTGCGAGATGTGTCCCACTTTAGTTGACTCTTCCTCCAAAAGTGCAACAAAATGTCATGACTAACAAAGTGACTCGTACCCATGTCGTCATACTTTGTGTTTAGAGGTAGAAGAGGGAGCTGTTTTTCTGCTCTTTAAAAATATGGCTTCGTGCTTGCCCGCAATTTTTCGGTGTTGAATATTTCCAATTATCGTGTGTTTAGAAGAGAGCTTTGCTTGTTTGAGCCAAAAAGGTGAATAAAAACTATGAAGAAATATGGTACAAAACTGTTAAGCAAAAGTATTTACTATTAACCTCCGATGGACGTGCAGAAAAAGGGTACTCGTGTATGGGGAGAAATGCATTTTCGCGTCACCGTTAAGCTTAAAAAATATAGTTTAAAAAGACAAACCAGGTTTGTCATCTAAAATATCTAGGCTCAAACTCAATGGAATCAAATGCTATTCTCTTTTTGATTCTGATTTTGTGCGGAACGACCTATACTCGACATAATTTCTGCAGGTAACCTATTTTCGTGCATTGATTTACAATGTCGCAAGATTCTGCTACCAGTTAGTTAACTCTATCTCCGTTCTGAGATGCTCTTTCAGACACTTCACTGAGGTTGACTAAGTTCTAAGGGTTGTATTCGAACATTTCCTACCCGTGTTTCTCAAATTCTAAAAAAAAAAATGGTGGAATTCCCAAACCGCACAGAAAGGCACCTCTGGTGAGCGACATTTGATTGCACTAATGTCCACATTATACTCTTCATGAATCACCCAAAGAGCATCGTCTATAGATAAATAAAGTAAGTAGTCCTAGTGGCAACCATCTATTATTAGAATAGACAAGTGAAGGACGTCAACAAATTTATCAGCTGATGATTATTAATTTGATGAGAAACACGTTTGGCAATTGTAGACCACTGTAAAACAAAGAGTATATCTAGATCTAGAAGAAAAGACTGGGGGGGGG
>NW_004797547.1:525061-533860 GCF_000002075.1 Aplysia californica | reverse complement strand
TCGTTTTTTTATATGCAAATGAGGTAGAGTCGACTCAGAAATTTACTTTTTTTTCTTTCTTTGTTTTTTAAAAAATCCGATCGCATCAGCTTTCCTAATTTTGCGAAGGAACCTCGTCAAAAGCATTTGAGGTAAAAAATAATTGCGTTTTGGGAATTTTAAAAGGTGATACACTCACACTTAATTCAAGTAGGTTTATAAGGACTTTTTTTTCATTCATTGGTAACACCAGCTGTTTGGCATAGTGGTTATGCTGCTGGACTATTAATCATGTTTACTTCCCTCACTCACAGGTTCGATTCCCAGCAACGCCACTGATTTTCCTAATCATGTCATATTGTTGTGTATGCTTTGAGATGTTAACATGTCACTAATAATACCCATTCCAGGTGAACAGACAAAGGAAGGCAATAGGAATACAAAGTAACACAAATTAAGTTTACTTTCTTTATTGCCCAACCAAATACTAAACCCTACCTTTTACATATCCCACTCAAAAGTCCCTTCTTTATTGCGTAGGTGGGGTGGTCGCTCGTTACGGAAGTCCTTCCTTTATGTCTAGAACTAAATGAAACATTATGAAGTTGCCATCCATACACCTAAAACACAAGTTAATGGTAAACATTTTAAGGACAACAAGAAAAACATAAACATGTGTCATGCATAGATGATTAAATCGATGTATAGGAGGATTTTCGGGACAGAAATAATACTTTTTGGTAAGTGTAGGTGTTGTACACGCTTATCGACCCCATTTAGATCATTTAAAAGGCAGGCTTCGACCCTGTGTGTCAGGGCTAACTTGGGATGACAAGTATACGACGTCCTATCAGAAAAAAAGCCAAATAGTCCCCAGTTTGGCAGTCAAATTTGCATGTGACGAAAAAGCTTCTAACCGTTACTTCATAATAGACGCCGGCTAATCAGATACTAGACAAGGAGAGTAAATTAGTACTTTAACCTAAAATAACCTGGAACTTTTATCATGCATGTGAGAAGAAAGTAAAACAACAACAGAAACCCAAACACCCGACACTAGGATAGGAAAACATAATCAGTTGGAATCTAATATTCTAAACTCAATGTATTCTTTATTAGGAGAAGGTTGAATGTAAAGACCATTCTCTGTGAGTAGCCATGCAAGGTATATATTATTTAAAGGTTATCCATTGTTGTTCATATCTGACTAGGCACATGTTAACCACTAGTTTACTTGATTTATTGTCCTTTGATGGTTGTCTGTTCTTTTGCAAGAAATCCATGCAATGTGTTATAAATTATTGATTTAATAAGATAGATTATACAGTATACTGATAATCCTGAACGCTTGCTTCTCCAAAACCTCAGGCATTTATCCCCTCCTCTTCACCACAGGTGACGTTTTTTGCAAGCCACGAGACCTGACTACTAATTGTTTAGCAGTCCTCAAGGAGAGGTCATGGGGATGGACGGGGTGGGGTACTTCGGGAGACTACATCAGGTTTGAAAACCGCAAAATCCCTTGGACAGTTGATGGGCTCTTTTCCCCATTTGCACTCCTTTTGTTCTTGCTGTGAGTTATTTCGGAAAATGCAACGACTTTCAGAGTGTAAATGAATTACGACGTTTGGAGGAGCCCATAACTTATTCATTTACAATCGGCAGAATGAGCCCCGGACTCAAGAAACGCTTGAAGGAATAACACTCATCTGGATCACACTGAAGTATTAAATATACTTTTCCCCTCGTGATAGACATTTTTAAAAGTCCAACTATTGGGCACAAAGAGCCCAGGTTAAGGACAACAGGAACTCAAGCACTCGTTTTGAACCGACAAAGTGAAACATTTACAAGATCTTAGCGTGAAATTGTGGCTGTTCCAAGTTTCTGTATAATCTTCCAAAAGTTTATCATGCCTTCATTTTTATATTTTCTTATGTTGTTGGTTTATTTTGTTAGAAGACTTGCAGAATACATTAATATTCTCCTCAAGAGAAAAAACAACAATAAACCTATTTCTGGTGTTTTGACCATAGATCAAAAAGGCACAAATAGCTAAGATGTTGCAGACTCCTGCAGACAAAAAGGACCCTACTGACACCCCTCACCGCCTTTGGAAGAAGTCTTCCAAGAAACGGAAACTTGCCCCAGTTTCTGCTGGTGCGCGGCCAGGTTCGACTCCTGCTGAAAGAGCGGTTATCGATAGACTTAAACGCAAAACTTCGGTGGAAGCAATTGAATTAGTGAGAGGAAGCAATCTGACCACCTCCCCGCCAAGAGGATACAGCAAGGATTTTGTGAGTTGGGGTTTATTTTGTATCAAATTGATTTTAGTTTTCTTTGGTTCCAGTAATCTGTGTTTGAGGCGCGACAGGAAGGCGAGGGTAAGTTTAGCTAGCTTTGAAGGATTTTACTTTTCTTTGGATTTGTCAGTCTATGTGGCATAGCCGTGTAAGAATGACTAACACAGAGAGGTAACTGTTAAGGCCTTTCTGTCACCAGTACATTTGAATAGTTGATGTTCTTTGGCCTACCTCAGGGAGAGAACTAACTATATGTAATTAAGCCCACTTTGCAACACATGTGAAAATATAATTGTCGAGATCTCCCAACAAAGTCTCGCATTCATAGTCATAATATCTCATGAAACACTTTGTCCTAGCACTAAACTATTATTTGTGTGTCCCTATAATACAAACTGGGAACATTCACGACTATGGTAGGACGCTCCACCCTGTTCATAATATACTATATACTCTTTTCTTTTTATAAGGCGGACAAATCAATGAAACAACGGGCACAAGCAGGACAAGCTCAGGCCACCACATCATCTTGGTCCGCCTTCTTCTTCTTCTTCTTCTGGCTGGCCTCCGTCAGGAGGGCGGCAGTCTGCCGCAGGCAGACAGGTAAGCGGCAACCTCTTGTGGCCTCGTCCAGAGTACATCCGGGCCCGGTCTTGCGTTGTTCTCCATAAGTGGGCCTCGATGTGCTTCCCCCCGCGGGCACTCATACAGTCTCATCTTGGTCCGCCTCAAATGACATATCTGCTGCTATCAGGAAATCCACAGACCTTCAACATTACCCCAAAGTCGAGAGCACACCGGGAAACGCTGTTATAGAAACTGACGCAGCGGGCAAGGTTGTTTCTAAGCACTATGAAAAAGGCAAGGAAGAGCACCATCGTAGAGAAAAGGGCAAAGTTCTCACAGCTAACAAAGCCATAGAGGATCGTCTGCTGTCAGCATCCTCAGCGGTTCCTGTGTACTGTGGATCAAGACTTACGTCATCACAAGCGGCCTTGGCATCTGCTCTGTTTCCACCCACAGGCATGAGTGCGGAGAGGGCGCTAAGTGTAACTTATACTGGTCCTATTGTGTCCGAGAACCTCGAGTGTCGAGATCAGAGCTCTGTGTCGACACCGTCTGTGGTGAAGAAAGCCACTCTCCAGTTTTTACCGCAGGCTGACTCCTCTAGACAAGAGTCAGACTTGTCACACGAGAAAGAGCTCGACGCGACGGTAGGGGGAGATCGGGGGACAACAATAAGAAGAGCAGCGACATCAGCGACAACAAATGAACCAACAAAAGCATCTGAAGACAGCAAAAAATCGTGCTGGACAGTAAATAACACGGAGAGTCAGGACTCTCCAAACCGAAAACGAGTCAAATTTGTTGGTGCGGAGTGGACAAAAGTCACAAGTCAAGGTTCCATCAGAACAACAGACTGACCACCCAAACAATAGTATGGCTGAACGACGGGTTGTTGATCATTGGTGTGACTTGTCCGAGCAAATCAAACAGTCCCTAGCTCAAATAGAAGATCAAGTCAACATGCCTCTTATGGCCAGTAAAGGCGTCATCTTCCTTCAGCCGGCTGATAGCGATGGACCGGGTCTTTCACATGGTGTGAACAGCGAGAACATGGAAGGAATGATGAGGGCGGACTGGGATGTCTTAGAAGAGTCAGCATCTGATGCCTTTCAATATCTCGGAGAAAGTGTTAAAAAACACGGACTTTCCACGAAAGATCATCTTGGAGGCAAAGTACGCGTGAAAACATCGACGACTGTTGATAGGGAGAAAGCAGAAGTGAGCAGTAAAAACAAGTCATCTTCTGAACACTCTGGAACTTCTGGTGCCACAAGTGGCTCTTTGTCGGGAAAAGATGAAAAGGCTACACCGGGGGAGAACCGAACACCACATATAGAACAGAGGAAAACCGAGCCTTCTATCACCGAGAAAACACCATCCTTGATTTCAAGAAAGAGAACACAAATCATGGATTCGGAGAACATTAGCAGAGCTAAGAAGGAAAAACGGACGAGTGCAATGGTATGTGTGACACAGAGTACGACGGATGCTGACTTGTCCGTCTTGGATGATTTCCAGAGCAGTTCCTCGGACATGTCTCTGCTGCACGCCCTCATCAAAAAGCTCAAGAAAGTGCGCGCCTTTGGTAAAGGAGAGAAACGTCATCACCGGAAGCGGCCAAGTCACCATTCTGAGGAGCAAATCGACAGACATAATAATTTGGAGAGAGACGAAGAGAACAAAAGTAACAAGGGCAAAGGAACCAGTAGGCGTGGTGGAACTAATCAGGGCGGGGTTGAAGTTTCTACTTCAGACTATCGGGGGAGCATGCCAGCTAAATGTGCTGGTGCTGTTCCACAGAAGGCCCCTGACGCTACTATTGCAACTACCACTTCCACAACACAGATCAAAGTGAAGGAGAGGGCACATAAGAATTATGTTAGCTCTGGATTAATAGCAAACTGGCCTATTCAACATTTAAACGAATCAGAAGTACCTCAGGTTAAAAAGGCAAAACATGTTGAGACTTTTGATGACATTGCAATAACCACCTCCACACAAGGGGTCAAAATGAAGGAGAGGATAGATGAGGATGAAGTAAGCTCTAGGGCTATTTCACTGGGGACCTCAGCAAACCCGTCGACCAATCCGTTAAACAAACTTCAGTTCAAAATTAAAGTCGACCAAAGGGAATCGGGTTTCCCAAAAAGTAGTGATCAAGGAAAGCAAGAGTCAATGTCATCCTCTTTCCGTATGAAATTAAAGACTTTCACTGACTTGGAAAGTCTTCAGCAGGCAAAAATGCATAGAAACAGAAAAGAAATGATTCCTATCAGCGTGATTGAAACACCAGAATCATTGGCACTGGACTGCACGAATCCAAATGTTCGAAACTACCAACACACCGAGAGCGTAGCGACAGGTATGCCGATAAGAGAATGTTCAAAAAATAGGTCAGCAAACCTCACCAGCTGTTCTTCTGCATCAGAATATAGAACGTCAATTATCAACAGCTGCGGAATCAAATGTCAAAAAGGGCCCCTACCTTCCAGAGAGGCAAATAATCTAACTACTTCGCCGAAGGTAAAGAATTCTTTAAACGGAAGTTTAAAGGTGATCAGAAACAATATCAAAGAAGGCACCCATAAAAACACCCAGGTGCAGGCTGTGCCAGGTGTCAGTAGGTCCCCTGTAAGGAAAAAGCCACGACCGTCGGATGTCCAAACTAGACTTGAAAGCTACCAAGTTTCAAGAAGCATTGCTGAGGAACCCAATGTTCGTCGAGGTGGAATAGCAGAAGACCAGATTTCACAAAATAACAGTTTGCCTGCGGCATCGCAGACCAAGGAAAAGAAAAACACACGGAGTAAGTTGTATAGTGATACAATAGAAAGTAATTTAAAGAGACAGCCGCATTTGACAGTGCCCCTACGAGAGTCACTGACTGAGAGGAATGTAAAGAGGCTGTCTCAGTTGGCAGAGCCCATGCCAGAGTCGCCCACACGAAGACACTGGGTCGACATTCCAGCTTGGTCGAAGCTGCAACACGGGTACGACTCTGATCAAGAGGGGGATTCAATAATTTTAATACCAGCCACAAGAACTTGCAGAGTACAGAAATCAAGCAGTCTTTGGGTTCGTCATGTTGCCAGAAAGATCTCAAAATCGCCACGTCGAGAATCCCCGCCACAGGTGACTCAGCACAATGCCAAAGGAACGTACCCTCCAAGCGGTAAAAGCAGCCTGACAAATCTTATACAGAATCAGCACAAAGAGCTTAAATCAAGTGTGCCCGATACTCTTGCATCAAATGGCGAGTTGCAAACGAACAGCAAACACGCTCAAATGATTGTGCACCAGTATCATCACTGTATTTCAAAAGTCACAGGTGACTGCTCTACGGAACAACATGGAACTGACCATCAAGAAGTTCCAGGTAGTTTTGTCTCTTCAAATCAAGTTCTCTCGCCAGGGTGTTCGGTTGCCATGGAGACATCTGCAACCCAAGGAACTCCGGAGAGGCCTTGCAAGACGCTGATCTGTCAGTCGATGCCGGCAATCTCAAAAGGGAGCTCCACTCGTGCACGTGTCGATAACAAAGCCACTAGGTCAAATTCTATCATTGTAGAGCCCAATTACCTCCACAATGAAAAGACTTCCTTAAACGCTTCTGAAGTTGTTGCCATACCTTTTACAGAGATAAAGTCGTTTGTTATGGACACCCAACATGCACTGAATCAAGACATACCACCACCAATATCCGCAGCGTCTCCTTTTAAAGGTCCACACACTTCATCCCTCTGGCCTCCTGCTCCTATTCCAACGTCTTGTCTTCCTCTACATTCTCAGTCTCTTACTCGTCAGCTGCTACCACATCCCCCAACACTTTTCAAGGACCCCTCCTCTTCCACTTCAGCTCCGTTCCCATTATATAATACTTCTCTTCCAAGCTCTTCAACAAGCAGCTTTCCCCCCAATACTGAAGGCACCACTCCCAGATCGGAACCTTCTCATTCAACTTCTGTTTCATCGGTGGCTCCGCTTCGGAAACAATTCTCCTTTTCAGTCCCCTTTGACCTGTCTTTACAAATTCAAGCTCCACCTTCTTCATCAGCTCAACCGGTTCCCACACAAACCCAGCCCTCTTGTCCCCCTACACTTTCTCTTGCCAATCAGACTCTATCACCTCCTCTCTCAACTCCGCCCTTTTCATCTCAATCATCCATTCAGTCCCCACCTGTTCGACCCCTCCCCTCTCATTTTTCACCCAGTTTTTTAGTGGCTCATCATTCTATTCCTGATAAGGTTTGCCCTTCCTCCGGCACAGACCCCCTTGTAAGCACCCAGATCACTCTTCCTCTAACACAGATACGCTCTTCTGTAAATCGCCGTCCTCTCGCGGTAACCTATATCCTTTCTTCAACGTCTGGCTCACATATGTCACAGCATAATCAAGGCTCCGTGCCTTATCCACTGGATCTTTCTTCATCCCCAAAAGCTTCAACTCCTGTCGTATCACGCCCTCCCCTCCCAATAAAAACTCCACCCCCCATTCCCAGTTTTTCTTCAGCTCCAGTGCTTACTTGTCCCGTCCATTCTCCAAACTATTCTTTTACTATGTCAACGCCCAATGCACAAACACTTCCTTCTGCTACCCAAGCTTTGTACTCTCAAGCCACAAGAACCACCCTTCCAACCCAAGCCATGCCATCTCCAATACTATTCCCTCCCCTCCAAAGTCAACCTTCATCAAGTCCTCCCCTTATCTGTCAGGACCCACCTCTTTCTACCACTGCACAACCTTTCACTTATTGTGCCGTATCCCAAGACCCCCTTGCTGTTCAGTTTTATACATATCAAGACTATCCTAGTTTCGTTTATCCAGACTGTCCCACGCCTCCACCCAGTTCATATTCCACGTCTATCTCTTATGAATTCCCTGACGATTTTCAGCACCAAAGCTATCAATATTTAAACAAACCTCTGACGAAGAGGATTACAGATCCCTTAAACTGTTTGCCAACTTGTGTCCAGAGTCCACCCTATTCAAACACGGTTACTCATATCTTGAACCAGGTCCAGTCCCCTAATACATCACCTCCTCAGTATATCGCCCTGCCCCATGCTCTTACTGCGTCTTCTCCTCAGTGCATGCATATTACTGTACCACTTCCTCCCCCTTCTGCACCATCTCCTCAGTATAATACCCTCTCACCTCCCCCTCTTCCGACATCATTTCCTAACTACCTTAGCCAACTTTCCAGTACCTCAGCCGCTCTTCCTTCTTTTGAGACAACACCCAGCATAACAACGCCACGGTTTGTCGGTCGAGCTTCTCCCCTCTCCTCTGATCTTTTTAATTCGAATCTGCCTCCTCCTGCCCCACATCCGCGACTTCCGAATCAAGACAGCTGTTATGCACCTCCCACAACCCATTAGTCTTTGACTCATCCCACTGTAGCTTATACATTGTCCATCTCCCCACAAGCGTCTCCTCATTCAGGCATCCTCCCTAAAAGCCAACACGTCAGTAATTTTCTCCCGTATGATACACGAACGGGCCCGCAGACATCTCCTACTAGCAAGTCTGGATCCATACTGAAAGCCCGGAGCCTGACAGCCCAACGTTCCTCCTTTCTGCCGTGTCTGTCTTCTGCAGCAAATCGCTTCCCCTTCTGTCAAAGAATATCAGTCTAGCCGACATGTGACTGTAACCTTCCCCTTCTCCATTCGCATAGAGAACTTTAGCCGACCCCCTCTACAGCTACTCGGTTACAAACCCGTAAATTTTGCTCCGGGTATACATAATCAACCCTGCAATATCTCCTTAGAGTCCAATTTCGAAAATTCCCCAACCATAATCGTCAGCCACCACCACGAAGACACCGAATGTGGGTTAGAAAAGAACAATAATTATGAGCTCTATTTCTGATAGCGAATTTTCGCTGAGAGATTTCTATATTATTTTTATGACAGGATCAGGACAATAAAGATGTACAGGGTGATCCAA
>NW_004797547.1:522575-524961 GCF_000002075.1 Aplysia californica | reverse complement strand
CCCCCCCAACAAACTGTACAACTTTTTTTTCTGAATATCTCGAACAAAAATTGTCCTAGAATTCTGTAATTTGGAACATACATAATTCATTCAAAAGGAATTTGACATAGAATCCACAAAGAAGAAACTTACTTTGAAAACGGAAATGGCTTAAAGAAAAAAGCACCCCAAAATGCAAAGTTCACCAGTTTTAAAAAAATCTTGTATAAGAAGTCGAGAAAAAATTAGAGGATCTTTTCTTTTTTTCCTCTACTTAAACATTTAATTTTCCTTCCCTGTAACATATAAACAATATTTGATTTATTTTACAGAGTTTAAAAAAATGACGATTTCATTCTGAAAATCCTCGCCGCAGTGCTCTCTACGTGCCCTCTTTTGAAACTTACACATTTACGCGTCGTCCGAAATGTTCAATGACGCCCAAACACAAGGACCTGCTAAAACATTAGTGTTTAAAGCCACATACACTGGATATCTTCAGTATGAAGTGGTTTCTAGAGACAATAAGGAGCAGGGTGCCCAATAGACAGCATTTTAGGAGGTAACATATCCCGCAGGGTGAAAATGGGCTTTGCACTAAATCAGGTGTCATTGAGGAAATGATCTCGCTTTTTAAGACAATCAAGGAATCATCATCACATTGCCATGCTCTGATCCATGTCATCTCGGCCTAGCAAAGATGAAAATGGTACAATCGTAGGTTTAAGATCTGCCATGAGAATGCAGACTGTTGAGATGTAGGAAAGTCCTAGCTGCAGATAGTCTACAGACCGACGTCTCATCGGATTACACCACTGAAAACTGCACCGTGCTTGGTGCATGTTCGACCTGAAGTGGTCATTTTTAAAGGACATCTTTAGTTTTGATTCGCAATAGATCCCAACTGATAGAAATTCTCTTCTCTTGACGCCAAAGGACTTTAGGGTATCTTAGCATTTTCTCCATTCCGTGCGCAGATTTTACGAAATGTCAAGGATGGTTAGTTTGTGGAGAGGCAATGTTCAATACCAGAAGTTCTCTGCTCTTTACTAAACGTAGCTATGATCTCAGCAGGCAAATTAAATTTGGTAATTGTTAGACTGTTGTAGCTTGCAATATGGCGCCATTGTTGCAACTTTTAGTGGTAACCCTAATGCGAACTGGTGCATCAAGTTATGAAAATGGCGACAAGGTTAAAACCGTGTTTTTTAATGCGCCTTATGGAGTAAAAACCATTCAATGATCTTATCTAAAATTAATATCAGAAAAATTCCTTTTGGTTTCCAAATGTTATGTTCAAATCTGAAACGCAAAACTTCAATATGGAGGAGGATATTTACAAAATATTTTTTTGGGATCACCCTGTATATTTTATCTGTGGTTGCGTTTTGACATAATACTACGCCATAGACATAGAGTTAATAACCCCCCACAACTTTTACAGTCGATTTGAAAGGGGAAAAAAGGAGGGGGAGGGGGATAGTACAAAACCGTGACATGCAAGAACCTGTGGATTATAAGCCCGTAGACGTTTAGGATACGACTGCAAGGTTAAAGTTAAAGCGGATGATATGTTCCTGCACATTTCGTTTGCTGAATTGTGAAAATAAAACATTCTCTAGAAGCTGAGCTACATGTCATTTGAAGTCACAAAAGATAGACAATCTAAGAGAATGGTAAAACGCATTAGATTTCTGAGGTTTCACATTTCATTTTTGGCTAATTTAAAATACACTCTGTTTTGACTTTGTTCGTTACGGGTGTATAAACATAAGTTCTGAACAACTTAATTTAGAAATTGTTAATATTGTTGGTAAGATGCAGAGAAAAGGTTTGAGAAAAATGTTTTTAAGATTTCCCTTAGATCTGGATCGAGTTCTACTCCAAATATCGATCGATCGACCAGTTGTTGTTTGTCTCCGAAACCCTTGACATTCATAGTCACTACTGAAAGGGCAACATATGAAAAAGCATTTAAGACATTTTCAAAGTGCCATTTAAATGTTTTTAAGGCAAATTCCCGGCTAAATAGAACTAGACATTAGGCAAAATGACTCTGCTTCCCTCGCAAAGTGTCATCATAGGTTACGTGTTTCCCCGGAGCCTGTCTTCCTTGTTTCATTTGCAGTGTCAACGTATTTGTGTGCTTTACACACCGGGAGAAAGAATATAAGCATAATTTTTTGAATGAGTTGTGACGGGGCCAACGACTTGGAACTGGCTATGAAATAATTAATTTAAATGAAACTCAATGTGTGTGAAAAATTAGTGTTTTACCTTATTTTTTCACCCTGCAACTTAATTCAAGGGAATACGTCTTGCGGTAACTTTCTCTAGGCATGCATTCTTTTTTTCTGTGAATTGTCACTGCAAAGATACACTGTGTCTAAAACAACAAGGTTCATAT
>NW_004797547.1:509783-516571 GCF_000002075.1 Aplysia californica | reverse complement strand
TGAAAATAGGGTTTTCCGTGCTCATCATTGACTCTTTCAGTTTGGTTGAATGGTTCTTCCCGCATCTTCATGCTTTTTTAACTCTCTAGTAAAACTCTTAAAGGTTTTCTTTACATTTTGTTACCAGCTGTTCTCCATATTCTGACCAGGATCTGTTCTTAGCTTCTTTTACTACCCTTGATGTACAGCGGCGGTCCTTTCTGTATAGGATGTAATCTTCCCCCGTCTTTGATTTCTACCACTTTTTGAATGCCTTTTTCTTCAGTTGGACGGCTTCCTTCACTTGGTCATTCCACCATATAGTTGTTTTCTTTTTCTGCCCTCTTGTTTTCCTGGTGCCGAACTCTTCTTTTAATGCTCTGTACACACATGCTTTGAAGTGGCTCCATTCCTCTTCCATGTCTCCCAATTTTGGAGGAAATTTGTGAAATACATCTTTCAAACGTTCATGTATCTTATCCTCGTTATTGTCCTTTATATTTCCTGAGATTTACGACTTCTCATCGTTTCTTTGCTTCTGGCCTTTTCCTGTTTGGTGTGTCAATAGTCATGATGACTGGTCTGTAGTCAGTGTCTGTGATGTAGATGGGAATCACTTTTGAGTCTCTGATTTTTCTCAGTTTCGATCTTTTGGCTAGGATAAAATCAATTTGTGATGCTATCTTTAGATCATTGCACTTGTACCAAGTTTTAACTTGACTCCTTTTGTGTTGGAAGAAGGTATTTGATACGATGAGCTCATGTTCTGCACACAACTGTAATAGCATTTCCCCATTGCTGTTTTGATCTGTTTCCCCGTCACTGTGTGGCCGCATGTATCTCTCCCACGTCGTCTTCCTAGTTTCCACTCTGCCGTTAAAGTCCCCCATCATTGTCACATAATCTTTGTCATCCACGGTGTTTAAAAGGTCACTCAGTTGATCATAGAACTAGTGTCACTGTTCTTCGGGATATGAGTCATTGCATGTTGTATGTATATAGTGATTTCCCGCTTTATACCATATTCGTTGAATTTTTTTTCATATTTTTCAAGTCTGTTGAGTTTACCGGCACTTGCAACACGAATAGGTCATATAAGCCCCGAAGATTAGAGGTATTACAAGAGAGTAACATACACAGAAAAGAACGAGGAGAGATAAGTCGGTTGATTGTTAGAAGGGAAAAAGGAACAAACCACACCCCAGAGCATCCGCCAACCTCCTGCTTGAGTTATGCATGTAAGATTGAAACTGCTTTCAATTTTAATCATTTTTCCCCAATAGCACGCTACAGAACTCTTTAAAACAAAATGAGTGATGTTTTTCTTTTGAAAATCGGACCATTATTATGGAAAGTGTGCCCGTTTCTTTTTTGGGATAATAGGCATTGGACTCCCGACGTCACGATTATGACGTAATTAAACGGTAAATAGAATTTTACTCTTAATTTACTTGACTTTTATTTTTAAATATTGATTCTACTTAAAACAGCAAACAAAATGATACCTCAATGGTCACGATACAACTATTATTAAGGATTTTATGACGTTTTGAAGCAAAATTTCGAGTTTTGGTGGCACAAAATGCAGTGCAAAAATTTGGCGAAATCAGGGCGAAAATTGATTCCCAAAAACAGTCGCTGCTTCTAAACTAACAAAGATAGCACAAAAATTTTAAAAACTCTGAAAACAGAAAGCCAAGCTCTTTTCATTAATCCAAATTTTAGTGCCCTCGGAGAAGTTTGAAAATTTCACTGAAGTGCCTAAGGCACTTCAGGGAACGCGCTCACTATAGCGTCATTTGGCTTCGGAAAGTCCCATAGGGTTTTGTTTCCGGACATGACGTCTCATCGCGACAGTGGGTTCAAACTGCCCATATTTTTGTTTAAGTTAGGGGACCAACATTCAAGTCCGATACATGTCTTTAAAGACCTGTGGATGGCCTTCAAAACGCTTTTTTCCAGGTAGATGGGCGACTACTGAGTCTTGAAATATTTCAAGTTGAAAAATAGACAATTTTTAACCATTGATTTTTGATAAATTTTCTCGTCATATTTTTTTCAAACTACCCTTGTTGGTAAACCATTCTTTGTTCTTCCAGAAAACGTTTAAATGGTTATCGTAGAAGTCTTACCTTGGCTAGTGTAGTCTTACCCTTTTATCTACCAAATCCGCGAAAACCTAGCTGAACCCTTGCACCGTGACATCGCGCAGAGTCGTGACGTCACGCATTTTCGCCTTGAGCTTTTGGCTCCCTCTCTTCATTGTTTGAAATGTACGAGACAGGGAAATACATCGCCAAGAGATTTTTAAACTTTAGTTCAAAAAGTTAATCAATTTTGGTAATGTTTTATAATCCCTGATTTCACATTGTGCCTTAGTTTATTCGATAGTATAAAGAAAACGAGACTTTTTAGACCAAAGTATTTCCTTTTCACTGAGCTCCCCCCTCCCTCCTTTTTTCCCTTGCCCAAAGCCTTTCATTGCCTAGGGCCTAGATCTAGATCTAGTATGAAGAGTCCGGACTCGTCTTGTTCACACAGTGAAAAATTAAATTGGGACGCCTATTAAACTAAAGTATCTGATGCAATTATTTGCTTGATCAAGTTTTGGGTCTATTGTTAGTACCGATCCAGATTTTCTTTCTTTTCTGTCGTATGAACAAGAACGAAAAATGCTACGTATTGGATTTGGGATCCACTGCATGCCCCCCGCCCCCCCCCCCTCTCTCTCTCTCTCTCTCTCTGGGTGTGTGTGTGTGTGTGTGTGTGTGTGTGTGTGTGTGTGTGTGTGTGTGTGTGTGTGTGTGTGTGTGTGTGTGTGTGTGTGTGTGTGTGTGTGTGTGTGTGTGTGTGTGTGTGTGTGGTTTCGTGTGTTCCCACTCCCCTCTTTTTTCATATCCGTACCTCTCTTTTCTTCTCCATCCCACTTTACCTGCTCTTCAACTCTATACATTTTCTTTATTATATATCCTTCTTGTCTTATTTGTCTTATATTACTTATAATCGCCTCCGCCGCCATCCTTCCACGACTCACGGTATTAGCTGTGTAAGCCTATTATTCTTTTCCACAGATGAAACAACCCTGAAGAAAGATGCCAGTTGCAACAAAGTGAGCACTTTTGCTCCTCAGTTCTTACTTTATTTTACTTTTTCCTTCCTCTGGTATCCTTAGGATGTCGAGGGGAGGTGCAGATTTCGGCGTCTGTGATAGATATGCTAATTAGTTATATTTTTCCAGGGCTTTTTTAACCCCATCCAGTCAGGTCTTTCTTGGTCTTCCTCTTGATTTAAAGCCGGATTCGCGGGTGAGGTAAGCTCTAGCCGCAAGTTGTTTCTGGGGCATTCTAGTTAGATGTCCGAACCATTTGACTCTTTGACGCTCTAATAAATTTACTACTGGTAGGTAGACGTATGGTCTCGTTCCTTATGCAGTCTCCCCTGGTGACGTTGGTGGTTTTGCGGAGACACCTAATTTCGCGAGCATTGATTTTCCTTTCTCATGCCTTGTTTAGAGACCATGTTTGGCACTGGTATGTTAATGTTGGTATGAAGATTCTATTGATGAGCTGGGGATGTCACTTCAGTTGGGATGTTCTTGTGACTGAGAAGAGGTGCTAGCTGGTAGGTCACTGCATTTGCCTTCATAGTTCTTTTTCTTTGTCCATACGCCCATCTAGTGAGAAGATGCTTTCCAAATATTTAAATTCCTCTACTTGTTGGAGCTGTGTTCCGTCAACAAGGATGTTGAGTTTCCCTGGGTTTTTTCTTGCCTTCATAACTTCTGTTTTTGAAATAAAGATTTTCACGTTTAGGTGTTTACAATCCTCATTAATTAATTTTGTTGTGTGTTTTTTGTGATTCCTCTTCATCTGTATTTAATGTACTCTGGTCATCAGCAAATACAAGCTCGCTCATTTCATTGATGTTGTTATTTGCTGCTTTCGTGATCTTATCCATGTAAGTGGTGAAGAGAAGGGGAGAGAGAACACACCCTTGTCTCACCCCAGACGTGATGGGGAAACAGTCCGATAGTCCTTCTGTTGACCTTTCGGCCCACAGGCTGTTTTTATAAAGTGCCATGATGTTCTTGAGCAATTGTCCTTTAACACCATATGCGATGCCACTGACTGAAGTGTCTTTATGCCATTCCAAAACAGGGGACGTTCTAATGCACAGTAGAATTGTAAATGGGCTGATCGAACAATGGCATGCTAATAACTATGCCTGAACTACAACAGGGAACTGCGACTTTTTCTTTCCTAATCCTTACTATCATCATTTTCCTCTACTTCTTTTGTATGTTTGTCACACTCTTGTGACCCGCTGTTTCCGGGGTGCCTTGATAGTCTAAGCAGGCTTTGTGCTGTAGAAGCTAGAAAGGTGAGCAGAGAAAGTTTGATTCCCTGTAAGGACTTCTCTGTTGACATCCACCTCTTGGCGCTCAGTTGACCTTATGCAGTTACGAGTGCCGTAAAACCGCTACTAAAACCTCTAAGACTTCCCAAAGTTGACATCTATTTACCCTGTCGAACGCCTTTTCTTGGTCCACGAAGACGATATTGAGGTCTTGTCATGTCCAAAGGCAGTCTCACACAACTGTCCGAATGCAAAAAAACCGCCAGTACAGCCCTTGCCTTTTCTGAAGCCAAACTGTGATCCATTGAGTTGAGTCTCTACAATTGGTCTCATTCTCAATTCCAGTATCTTGGCAAACGTTATATCCACACGGCTGAGAAAGGATATTCCTCTGCAGGCTCTGTGTTGTTTTTGTCGCCCAGGCCAGGTTAAATATCCTCCATAGCCAGAGTTCTCCGATATGGCCGTATAGTTTGATCTCTTCTGCTGTGATGTTTTCAACGCCTTCTATCGCTTTGTTTGTGTGGTTTTTCTTTATAATATGTTGGGTTTCACTCAGCATTAGTGATGGTTCTGGAGTGGTTTCTTTCGGTGAGAAGCTGTTTGCTGTTGTTTCTGCTGTAGGATTCAGCAGCTCCTGGAAATAGCGTTTCTATCTTTCCTTAAAATCTTTGGCTTTCTGAAAATAGGGTTTTCCATGCTCATCATTGACTCTTTCAGTTTGGTTGAATGGTTCTTCCCGCATCCTCATGCTTTTTTAACTCTCTTGTAAAACTCTCAAGGGTTTTCTTTACATTTTGTTATCAGCTGTTCTCCATATACTGACCAGGATCTGTTCTTAGCTTCTTTTACTACCCTTGATGTATAGCGGCAGTCCTTTTTGTATAGGATGTAATCTTTCTGTCTTTGATTGTTACCACTTTTTGAATGCCTTTTTCTTCAGTTGGATGACTTCCTTCATTTGGTAATTCCACCATATAGTTGTTGTTTTTTTCTGCGCTCTTGTTTTCCTGGTGCCGAACTCTTCTTTTAATGCTCTGTACACACATGCTTTGAAGTGGCTCCATTCCTCTTCCATGTCTCTCGATTTTGGGGGGAAATTTTGAAATACATCTTTCAAACGTTCATGTATCTTATTCTTGTTATTGTCATTTATATTTCTGAGATTTACGACTTCTCATCGTTTCTTTGCTTCTGGTCTTTTCCTGTTTGATGTGTCAATAGTCATGATGACTGGTCTGTGGTCAGTGTCTGTGATGTAGTTGGGAATCGCTCTTGAGTCTCTGATTTTTCTCAGTTTCGATCTTTTGGCTAGGATAAAATCAATTTGTGATGCTATCTTTAGATCATTGCATTTGTACCAAGTTTTAACTTGACTCCTTTTGTGTTGGAAGTAGGTATTTGATATGACGAGCTCATGTTCTGCTCACAACTGTAATAGCATTTCTCCATTGCTGTTTTGATCTGTTTCTCTGTCACTGTGTGGCCTCCCACGTCGTCTTCCTTATTTCCACTCTGCCGTTTAAGTCCCCCATCACATTATCTTTGTCATCCACGGTGTTTAGAAGGTCACTCAGTTGATCATAGAATTGATCATAGAACTGGTGTCGCTGTTCTTCGGGATATGAGTCATTGCATGGTGTATATATATATATACATACAGTGGAGTCCGCTTATAACGAGTCCTGAAATAACGAAAAGTCTGTTATTAAGACACGATCCTAAAACCCCGTTTTTTTCTTTCTTTATCTTTGTAAATAAAATACTGCTGTTGCGCAATCAGAGAGTCATGCTAGTCAGTTATTACGGGATATTGCTGCTGCTGTGCACAGCGCACAGACCATAAAACCTCGCCAGTTGAGAAAGTTGTTGCGAAAAAAAGAATGGGAGACCCCACGCGAACCAACAATGAAGGCCGGGGCGAATGAGTGGGGAGGGTGTGGCATGCGCAGACGAGCGGAACGCATCGGATAGGCCAGCCTAGTCTAGATTATCTAGGCCTACCACTACCATGCCTTTCACTTCTCTGGTGCGGGATGGAGAGGTCACAATGCTGTGAAAGATGGAGTGAATGTGTCACGTGCGCAAGCAGACGCAACGCACCACAGGGTGTGGTGGGGTGAGGGACAACACATCGGGCGAGTTAGCCTAGAGCCAGAGCCCCTTCTTTCTGATCGCCAACGCCGAGCTGTCAACATTGCTAGTGCAAGAGAAAGAATCCTGATTCAATTCTTGATCAAGTTAGACCCAGAGATCGTGTTGAACAAAATCATCATCAGGGGAAATACAAAAAAGGAATACATTTGTAAACAGAACATCAAACTCATAGATTGGGCCTACTTTACTATTTCCCTTGAATTTATTACTGGATCCCTTACAACGAGAATCCTGCTATAACGGACATTTCGTACCGGTCCCCTCCCTCTCGCTATATCAGGATTCCACTGTATATA
>NW_004797547.1:486842-509683 GCF_000002075.1 Aplysia californica | reverse complement strand
TAACAACTAATGAAACAGAATAAACCAACACGTATATTGTAACCGTTCGAATAAAGGTTTTATTGTGGGAACCCCCAGAAACTGATTTGGGAGTTTGTGGAAGGACGCTGGCGATAATAATAATAATAATAATAACACTTTCTGCGGACACCACTGATTTTTCACTTTTCTCGACTCAGAGTTAATACGTGAAGTTGAAACGCAATAATAAACGGTATATGCAACATTGTCTGCTCTTTGGTAGTTTTCCTTTTCAACAGTCCTATTACTATTAGCTTTTTATTGTTGCTCATATTATATGAAAGAGCAGCCCAGAGGATGTCTATATCAAGTACCTAGGAGTAAACCAGGAAACATAAACATTTATACAAAACATCCCAGCCACGGTGGGATTTCGAACACAGTGTTACGTTACGCCATGTCTTACCCATTTTAGGTTATTTTCTTGGCGGTAGGCTACAGAAAAATAACAAATTGTGAAATGATAGGGGTTTAACGCCCATATCAACACTATTAGTTTATTTAAGAGGCGCCGCGGGATCTCCAGTTTAAAGTCCGCCTCCGAGAGAACCGAGCCAAATGGGAAATTCCTGTAGAGTGCCTTTCCCAATGACTTATTTTGAATACTTCTTGCTCTCCCACGCGTTCTCTGTAAAATAATAAAATGCAGAATCTTACAATGTAGGCCTACTTTCCTGTCTTTTCAAGATTTCATCCTTACTTTAAACTTTGAAAGCAAAATGAACGGAAGGCTATTTTAGAAATTACGTTATTTGTAGCATACAGCCAGTTGTTTCAAGTTCTTCGTGGTGTTTGCAGTTTCTTGAAATACTTGTTGCAGTTTCGTCACATGCCTTTGGATTCGGTGTAGAAATTCAGCATGGGGCTAGCTCCTATGGGCTCTAGACATAAAATATAAGGTTAATCCAGCTCATAACCAAAGTTGTTTGCGTCGACGATCCTGAGTATGAGTATGAAACGCGCACATCAAAATTTAATGTCTGCAACCCCATATCACCTTACACTTACCCACTCACCGGAGCCGGTCCTCTTCCGAAAGGCCTCAAATGTCACATTTTAATTAAACTCTTATTTGTGCATACTGTAGTGACAGTCTATCTGTAGCGACCATAGATGTACACTAGGTAACTCTATGGTAGCGACAGTCTGTGAACTATCAGTCACATCTGTTTCAAAACGGCCACGACGAAGGGGAAAAATCTGCAACTGGCTTTTTGATCTATTATTTTAAAAAAATATATTTTCTAGAAAAGGGAAATCACTGTGTGTGAGGGACCAGGGGATCCCAGTTTACGACAAGCTGAGTTAGGTTAGTGAAAAATGTCACTTAGCCGAGCAACATTGGGCTAGTACTAGTAGTATCTGCGTTTGTGCCCCGCGAATCGCGGCCGCGATTTTTTGGCATTTTTTAGTCCGCGAATCGCGGCCGCGATTTTTGCGTTTGAAAAAAAAAAGGAAAAAAAATGCAACAAAATAAAATAACACCGCCGGGGGGAAAAACGAAAAAAGGGGAATAAATATCGGGGAAAAAAATCGAACCTCTTTAGTAGTTTACTTTTAGAAAGAAAGTTTATTTTCACTTCCTCTTCACTTCGTCGCTTTCTCACTTGTTGACACCGCGTTGATTTGTTATTTCCATCTGAAAAATATTAGATCTACTACATTACATCCTTTTAGATTTTTATGTATTGCTTTTTCTCTTTTATTTTTCTCTCTTTGTTGTGTTTTACTTTGTTGGGATGTTAATTTTTTTCTTGTTATTGTTCTGATTTGTTGTTTTTCTTTTTTCTTTTTATATAGGCCTATTGCGTAAATGTCATTTAATTTGACGTTGTCCCTACCTTTTTAAATATATGTATAAATGTGTTATGTAGAGCGTGTCTCCACCAAAACCAAACACATGTAGTGACACAGGCTCCTTATGTGTAATTCCATAATTTACATGTAATATCCTGTACTTTTTCTTGAATTACGCACATTTAGGGTTAAAACGGCCAATCTTCGGGTAGATGGACGCACGCCCTTATACTTGTTAATTTTTGTGGTTGTCTATCTGCTGTTCTAAATTTGATTTCATTCTATTGTGAAACCTTTATTTTTCACGTTGTTACACTCTGTGTGGCTACAAATGATATTCTGGGTGCTTAAAACAGAGCACAAGAAATTCTGGTGCTTTAGGCTAAGTTGCCTCTATCATCAACGTATTGCTATATATGCTTCGTCAGAGAGAGTGAGAGTTGAAAGCTTGAAAATGAATGGTAACTTTAAGGGCAACTTTTTCCATTTTTTGTAGCAACTTTTGACAACTTCTAGACAAAAAAAATGACAACAAACGCAGATGCTAGATTGGGGTACACATTAGCTAGACCCTGTGAAGTTTATGAACATATTTTAAAAGCACATTTAACCTGCACTGTAAAATTCACAGAAAAAAATTGTTTAATTTAGAGATCTATATTGTTTTGGGGATCAAGTCATGGGCACGCGAAAATCACTTCTTCGACCCCCCCCCCCCCCCCACACACACACACACATGTGGTGGCAGTCCGACAAAATGACCTCGCGAACCCATTTAGCCCGTGGGCAGTGTAGTTTGGTGACCACTTGCCGCAATAATAATTAATGAAAATGTCCCTCAAGTATCCCCCCCCCCCCCCTCTCTCTCTCTCTCTCTCTCTCTCTCTCTCTCTCTCTCTCTTTCTCTCTACCTCTCTTTGTTTCTGTCTTGTGGCTTAATGGTCTAGAGGTTAAGTTGTTGGTCTCACAACCGACAGATCGTGGGTTCGAACGCTGTCAGATGTCGAACCTTGTGTCCTTAAGTTTCCCTCACTTCACCCAGGTGGGAATGGATAACTAACTGGCTATAGACAACGAAAGATCTAGTCCGTATACACACAGTAGGTGTTTGGGTGCTTAAACGGATACTTGCACAATATGCTTCAATGTTTCCCGGAAAGCCGAGCATATTTCTGAGAGTTCTGGCGTTGCGAGCGCAGTAAAAACTTTACTAACTAAAACAAACATTGAGTGTTCTGGGGTCTGTTCGAGTAATATTAGTTGCAAAGCGCATAGAGCTTGCTGTTGAGCGGGAACGTATTATCATTATCATCATCATCATTATTATTACGGTATTTGAAACGAACGAAGATCAATTTATTTTTAACATCACTCTAACTTAAGTTAAGCTTTGGAGTCAGCCGCAACAATCACACAATAGCAGACATAACACCCAGAGACAATGCATGCGTATGTGACATGTTATGATGATGTACTTGGGTCCTCGTTCAAACGCAAGGCCTCATGGCGACCATTTCTGCAGGGTTGTTGTTTTTTTCAGTCTTTCGCGTATCATGTCGTGGAAAGCTGCAATCTCTTACCGAGAATATTTAATTTTGCCCATCCATTCCCGTTCGTTCGGATTTGGTGAATGAACATCGACCAGAGCAAAAGCAATAGCCAGAGGGGTTCCCGCCCAGTACAGAGATGGGCCATCAATATATCTGAATCTGAAACAAAGGCGGGCAGAAACTACCATGCGGCTCATTGAGCTGACGCAGACGAAAGAATTTAAGGGCCATAGAATATTTTGACTAATAAAATTACGAAACAGAACAGCTGTCAGCTTAGATTCTCTGGAAGCACATAATTTAACCTAAAAAAACAACAACGGCAAACACACACATACACACACACACACACACACACACACACACACACACACACACACACACACACACACACACACACACACACACACACACACACACAGAAATTTGGCGTCTGTGAAATCCTAGAATTTTTAAGTGCAACAGGAAATTTGAGTTTGAGTGTAATATAATAATAATCGCGTTTATTGCTTTTTTTGGTGGGGTTTTTGTTGTTGTTGTTGTTGTTGTTGTTTTTGTTTTTTTTTGGGGGGGGGGGTTCTTTAAAGAAAGGTTGTTCTATCTATCGCCCTTTTTTCCTTCTTTATCTTTTTTCTTTTTTTTTTTTTGAGTGACCCTAGCTGGATTTCCATCACGGTACGGGAAACAAGAGCCCTGCTTTCCAACTTCACCTACTATAATTATTTTGCTTTACCTTCTGTCCGTGACGGAATTACATACTTGCATCTTTCTAAATTTATTGAATGTCCATTCATATACAATGGTAAGGTACAGAAAACCACTCCTCAATCTTGATAAGAAAGTCAAGAAATTCAAGAGCTTTAGGAAGGAAACTTAAGTGCCATCTCATCTCGGTTTACAAAAAGTATAATAAGACACATATTTCATGCATTATATCCTATCGTATTTTTGTTTGACACCCTAGTGTTGTCTGTTATAATAATAGAAGATATTCCCCTAACTGACAATTTCCATTTTCCAGAAAACAAAATATAGTCTTTATTATATAATAATAATAAATAATAATAAATAGTAATAGCATTTGTGTAGCGCATCCCTGCTCAACAGCAGGCTCTATGCACTTTACACTATATTATTACCCCAGCAGACCATAGAACACTCCGAAACATTTTCAGTTTCCTGGGAAGCATACAATGCAAGCAGCTGATTAAGCGCTCAAACACTAACAAACTGACAAGATCTTTCTCTGTCTATAGCCGGGTACCCATTCTCACCTGGGTGAAGTGAGGAAAATTCATGTAAAGTGCCTTTCCCAAGGACACAACTCCGGGCCCCTGATGGGATTCAAACCCACGACCTTACGGTTGCGAGCCCGAGAGCCAAACCACTAGGCCACCGACACCACTATATAATTTTAAGTGCCTTCAACTCTCTAAACAAAAGCAAAGAAAAAATTTGAAAACACATTGTACACATCAGTAGTCTACCATATGCAGCATTGGTGAAATGATACAGGTTTACCGGTTTAGGTTTAACACCCAATCAACACAATCAACACAATTAGACTATTTGAGAGGCGGGACCTCCGAGTTTATTGTCCATTCCCAAAAGATCCGAGCCAAATGGGAACACCATGTAAATTTATTTTAAGAGCCTTTCCCAAGGACGTGACATCCAACCGAGCTGAGGCTCGAACCCCCGAGCCCGCAATCTCTCGATTACAAGCCCAGTAGCCTAACCACTAGGCTACCGACGCCACCTTAAGAAAGCATTACAGCTAGACAGACATAAATCATTTACAAAGAAGTTGACAAGTTCCTTTTTTTTTCTCTTTAAAAAAAAAAGACAAACACATTAATCAAATTAATCAATCTCTCTCTCTCTATCTCTCTCACTCTCTCTCTATATATATATATCTCTCTCTCTGTTATATTTTGTTCGTTCCAATTTCAGTAGCATGTGAAACAGCAGAACGAACAGCAAGAAATAGCATCAATGAAAAGGAAGAAAAAAATTAATTAATAATAATTAATAACAAATAATTTTTTTTATTTTAAAATTTACAACCAATAGAGTCTTGTAGAGCTTCGGGTCATAAACAACATCACTCCTCTGGTATTCTAAAGACAAGAAAGTCAAACAATTTACATGTTTTGTATATGCAGGTCACACTGCAATCACAAGCAAAAATTAGTGCCACTGTGTATTAAAAAAACCCAACAATTAATCATTAATTAATTATAAAGTAACAACCACTGAAGGCTATACTTTGTCAAAATATTGTGAGAGACAAAAGATGGCGAAAAATTCTGATTAAATTTTTAAAATAGCCGTAAGCTATAAGAAAACATCTTTCAACATAGATAATCTTCATACATTTTTATGTTTATATCTACATTCCCCTCTGCATATCGAGGAGTGAAAAAATTCATTTCAACACTAAGACAGATGCAGGTCTACTTAAGAGAAGTTCATCTATGAAAATTTGTCCAGTGTGCAGCATCAACATATTTTGACTTTAAGAGGCTCAAATAAAAGACAATGAAAGGTTAGAGACAAACATTCTCAGTACAGCTGTACAGCTCAGTTGCTGGAAAGCTTATGTGAGGCAGCTTGGAAAAATCAGACGCTCGTCAAAATAAAGAAATCGGAAAAACAAATGCATTTTTCTTCCAATTTTGCAATTTTTGTTGAATTTTCATTTTTTGACTCAACACCTTTAATCTCAATTTAAAAACATTTTTCTGTACGGCTTTTTACTGAAAAACGTTGATTGAAGGCGCAAAAAATGAAACCAGGGGATCCCACCTCCTTCAATCCAAAATATCTCGACTTCTATTTAGGACAGATAGATAATTTTTTAAAATTGAAAGTAAAGCAAGATAATTGAACAAACTTTAAGATAATACTAATAACTCCATATGCCCAAGAATAGACAAGTGCCTTGACAGGGTGCTTGATTCCATCGTATCATGACACATATAATAAAATATACATATATGTGTTATATATATATATAGTCTATACATGTACTCACATTCGCATACAACTATCTGGCTTTACGAAATTGGGAGCACATAAAAGTTTTAAAGTAGGTGATTTTTTACAACCCCACTGACACAATTTTGAGATAATTTGGAAGCTGATCGAGACACTCGATTAAGATTCTTCCCACTCTATAATCAAACTCACGTTTTCTATGTGCGATGGCAAAGCCCCTAGCGCTACACCACAGATGTTCACCCCAAAAACGATAACAATGAGCCAAACTTGGGCTAAATAATGATAATACCATATCTTTATACTGAGTTAGTAACAGAAGAAGGAGAAAATAAACATACTGTGTACCTGAACAAGTCAATTACCATTTATAAAGAACAGTTTGAAACTTGAGTCCAAATATCAGCTCCGAGAAAGTGATTCATGTAGGCTTTTTAAAATAATCGTTAATACCAAAAGTTATAAATGAAGGCTACTTTCATGTTTCAGATTCATATGTTGACCCAATGTGTAGGCCTACAAAGACAAAGCTTGACAAGAGGTACATGTAAAAGAATCTGCCAAATGTAACCTAATACCCCTAGACTAGTTGTATAAGTAGCACTTATGCATGCATGGAACCAGATTGTAGCTGGGGTATGCCAAAAGGATGCACAGTGGGGACCATTGAAACTGAACACAGTTAATCCGAAAACTGTGCTATACCGAAAGAAAATAAAATCCCTCATTTCTTTTTCTTCTATTTGAGTTTGAATTTGAACGACCTCTCTAGACTGAAAACCTGGCTAAACTGAAAAAAAATTGACAGTCCTGCAGATTTCAGTTTAAGTTAAGCAGACTCCACTGTACGTGCACCTATTTCTCCATGGTTCAACACAAGGATTATCATCATGGTCTGAGATATGTTACAAAGACTGTATCGCAGCAGCAGCAAAAAAAAGAGAAAAAAAAGAAAGAAAAACTCTGGAGAACAATACCTAGTTTTTCCCTCCTAAGCTTTTAAAAAATGCAACGCCCCAATAGACAGAAATAGGTCATTTTTAGAGCAGGGCATACATCCTATACATGTACCAAACCTTTACATTACAAAGAGAGAGGAGTGAAGGTTGAGGGGAAGATAAAACTCAAATGCACAAAAAGTTTTTTTTTTTTCTAAATTAAAAAAAAGTGAAGGTGATTTGTGTTCACCCCCCCCCCCCCCCCCCCACAGACACAATTTAATCATTTAGGAGGTTGGCTTTAGCCTTGCCAGTCAGACCAACCATGGTTGAGAGGGATGCAGCATCCCAGTAGAGTTAAGACTGAAATACTCAAAAAAGATTTTCCCCACTAAGGAATCAAACCCAAGTCTTTTGAATATGATGGCAAAGTGCCTATCCGCCACACTACAGACACTGAAGTAAACACACACAAAATATGTAAAATAGAACCTAAGACCTCCGTTCAGAACTTACTAGATCTACAGTATAGATCTGGAGTCTTCACTCTAAAGGAGGGTTGCTATGACCTCATGTGCAAAAGATACTTTTCAGGTATTTTTAGATTGGGGGGATCGAAACTCAGTTTCACCTGAGAGTAGTTATACATGTAGTATATAATATCTCATTCACGTTAGAACTTTAAGCCACCCTTTGAGGAGCAGCAGCACATCCTCTATGTGTGTATTGGGTGTACTCAATGCTCCTTAACCTTAAGGAAAAAGAGGGGGGGTGTAAATACATAAAGTCTAAAGTTCTTTTTTTTTTTTTTTTTTTTACAAAATTGACAAGAAAGTTTGCTTTACTATAGGGCAACAGTATGCATTTTCAGTTATTATCACTATTAAACCAAAACATAAATAAATAATACATAGTAAACAAAAAAATATCATTGGCTGTGGAGGCACAGTTGGACAGAACTAGCTGAACATGTTAAAAGTTATAGTTTTAGGTTCCAATCTGAGATAACAAGAGGGACTTAAATAATTATTTTTCTTGCACTTCCCATAACACTTCCTCCAAATTCAGTCTCCTGACTGGAGACCAAAGTTAAGTGTGCTATATCTGCACTGTGCCTTTTCACAAAAATGCAGACACTCACACTTTTTAAATTCAACTCCCCACCACATTCAGAGTACATGTACCTTTTCTCAGTTTCCAAAGTAGGGGCCAGACCAAATTTTCCCATAGTAGGCAATTAACATTTATGCACATTGTCAACAATACTTTGATTCTTTGATTGTACAACCAAGCTGTGTGTCAGCATTTAACGTGAAACTGACCTTATTTACTGATTTGTCAAGGTGATAATGAGCAATTCTCGTCTTCTGGATCTAGACCTAGGTATAGAGTGTAAAGAAATGACACTAAAACTTGTATTGAGAGAAATAACATCTGGGATTTTTTTTCAATTTTTCTGAGAAATATAATATATTTAATATATAATATATTATACTAAAATTATTTTAAAAAGAATCTATTTATATATATATATATATACATATACATATAGCTAGCGAAAACATTCTTTTTAAGCCATATTTTTTCGGCTTTTTAAAATCTTGACTAAATTAAATCTAGAAATAGAAGAAAACTTTAATGATCAGTCAAACTTCGTTGTACTATCCTCTGTTGTACCGCCAGCCCCGCTTACCGCCAGGTTTTGCCAATGTACGAAAAGAAAAAAAGCTATACAAACAGAGTATTTTCGCCTGCACACTGTCATCTGCCAACTGTCGAGTTGAACTGTCTTTATTCAACTAATGTGAATTTATGCCACCATACTGCCAGTGAACTGACCGCAAGAGATACACACAGCACACTGCGTACAACACCCACTGGTTGGCTACTTGATAATCTTTCTTGCACAAGAAAGACATTGATGGACATAGAGAGAGACAAGACTTTCGGCTCTGAATACATGTGCATTTACATGTATCTCACCAAGAAAAAGACCCTTTTCAAACACAGATAGCACAGCAGAATCATGTACCTTGATGTTGGGCAGTCTGGACTCTACAACAAAGGAACCCTGTGGAACCGCCAGCCGTGCTGTTCCGACTTCAAGCCCATCCCAAGGGTGGCGGTATAACGAGGTTTGACTGTACATGTACGACAAAAATGCGGTGGCCGAACACAAAAAGTAGACCTAACCCATCAATTCTCACTCAAGATTCAATTCTAAATTTAGAATTGATCTGATCCAAACTATAAGAGTGGTTTTCTGAAGAATACTCATACTGTTTTATGGGAATGATGTGTCACGACGCAGTGGAATCAGGTGCTCATCAGTTTTTGGGCATGTGAAATTAAAAGTATCATCTTAAAGTAGTTAAAGCTTGTTCATCTATCTTGCTTTTGATGAAAACCACAACCATTTATCTTGAATATAAGTCAAGATATTTATGATTCAAGGAGGTGGGGGGTGGCTGGGTATCAGAGGTAAAATTAGCAAAAAAAATGGACCCCAAAACTTGGAAACTCCCATAGTTTGAGAGTACCTGAAAACAGAAAATTAACAGTTTTTGTGCATTTTCACAGCTTTTTCGGTAAAATCCTCATAGTTTATGTGTTTTTGAAAAGGGAATAAAAGGTATTGAGCCAAAAATCGAAAATTCGATTTTAAAAATGTCAAACTGACGAGAAAATGTCAGTTTCTTTAATTTCAACATTTTGACGAGCACCTGATTCCACTACGCTCTCACTTATAGAGAGAAAAGATTATTTATCATTATCAAATGGTAGGCTACTGTATGTAAACCCAAAATCGCAGCATCATAAATGTAGCTACCCGGTATCATTTTTTAGACTAACTTTCAATTTATCTGGGAGAGAATCTTTCAAAACCATATCACTAGACATAACTGATAACGTAAATTGTAAACAACGACACTGCATCTCATTGCGGCCTATCACCAGCAAGTCTCCCCGGCTGCCTTGCTTTGCACCAATTTAGAATTCCCAACCCATATCTATGACTAAAGGTTAACATATTATTGTTTTCCCTTTATGGCCTGTCCAGTCCCATTGTCTTCCGAACTTGCATATCTCATTTGAATTTTCTAAAAGTATAAGGATCAAATTTCTTTCTCACATAAAACATTTCTGCACTTGTATAACCTACAACAAAAAACATTGGAGGTAATAGAAAAAGTGTTAACAAAAACCAAACATCTCATGGAACAACATCTAGCTTCAAAGGAAAATTGAAAAGAGTTGAGGGGGGACAAAAGTTGAAGTAACAGCATTTGAAATCAACTCAGCATTTAATATTTGTTTATCAGATGGGAAAACAAAGGGGGCAAAAAACACATCAAGAATCAGGTAACCTGGCGTAATGGTAAAGATGAAGCCTGTGTGTAAGAAGATCAACTAACATCAGCTAATGTACAGTCCACTGTATTCAAAATATTCCATTGCACAATCCAAAATAAAGAAATAACACAGGAATTACATGATCTGCAGCCTTCTTTTTACTTTTTCAACTTTTTGGAAGAGATTTTTAAAAATTCTTTTAATAGGAAAAACCCAACAGTAATAGTACTTGTAAAGAATTAATTATTGAGCTAAAAACACATCATGCTCACGGCAGGTATGGTTTTGACAGCTCTCTTCATGTCTAATGGAATCTGTTTAATAATGGCACACAAAGTGAAGCATCAAGTAAGATTGGGTGGTGCATGACTATGGTAAGGGAAGTAAATACCACTATGAGAAGAGAACGTAAAACAACGATTCTTGCCCCTGAAGGCCTGAACACGCCCAGAGCACTTGCCAAGTGTCATTTTATCCAATACATGTATCAAATTTCCACATCAGACTTATTTCTGATGTGAAACTCAGCTTTTATGGCAAACTTCATAAGGAAATTATAACCCTACAACAATGATAATGATCTCTACAGTTAAAAGAAAGAAATACACACAAAAAAGGCTGTTCAGAAAATGTACTTTCATTGTCATGAGCATGCATGCCATTAGTCAGAAGGGACATTCTTCTTGAGGTTGGCTGGTGCTCTTCTATACCATTCTGTCCAAGAGCCGTCATACAAAGCGACATCTTCCTTGCCACACAGATAGGCTGCCAAAGCTACGACACATGAGGAAATACCTGTAACAAAAAATGACATTTTTGTTAAATGTAGGCTGTCTCTAAAAATAATATGAGCTCAGGATTCATGGTCACACTTATCGTACACTAATACACATGGATTAATCAATTCAATTAGTATTATTTTTTCCAGACTCTAAAAGCAATGCTCATGGAGTGAAGGAATTTTTGTGACTTTTTCCTTCTTTTTCTGGATGAATGCAACATTCATTTGGGATATAAAAGAGCAAGTCAAGTCTTGGTATCATTCTTTTAGAGGACTGGTGGGGGGTGGTTTCCAAAAATTTTACAATCATACGAGAGTTGGTTTCTCCATTGCATTGTGATCCCACATTCCTCCTTCTCAACTTACTTTCCCTTTGAACAAAGAGGTAAGTTTTCTTCCATTAACTACCTCTTCCTTAGGTAATTTTACTGACCCAAACTTACACTGTATAATTCATTTTTGTCTGCATCATCAATCATCATCATCATCAGTGCCTTTCACCCCTGGCAGAGTATAGGCCATATACAAGCTCCTTCCATTTATCTCTGTCCTGAACCATCCTTCCTAGCTCGTTCCAAGTGAGCTTCATCTCTCTCATGTCCTTTTCCACACATCTCCATGTTTCCTGTGGCCTACCCCTGCCTCGTGCTCCCTGTGGGTTCCATTGCAGTGACTGTCTTGTGATGTTTCCGCTGGAATTTCTGATGGTGTGTCTCATCCAACGTCACTTCCTTAGTTCTATTTCTACTTCTCCTTTTGTCCTGTCCTTTCCCACAGATCTTCATTTCTTATTCTATCCTGCCACTTAATTCTTAGGAAACTCCTCATACATCTGTTGATGGAAGTCTGGACTTTATTTAGCAATGTCTTTGTTGTCTTCAAAGTTTCGCAGCCGTTGAGGAGCACAGACTTGACATTGGAAATAAAGAGTCGAATCTTGGTGCCCATAAAGATGTTGCTTGCTTTCCAGACTTTCGATAATTACTTGAATGCTAACCTTGCCTTGGCGGTTTTTGCTTTTATATCTGCCTCTGTTCCACCTTTACCATCGATGACACTTCCAAGGTAGGTAGAGGAGTCCACTTCTTCTATGGGATTGTCTTACACAGTCACAATAGGGCTTGACACTTTTCCTAGCTTCACTACTTTCGACTTTCCCACGGGTATACGTAGGCCAACACTCCTTGATAGGCTGTTGAGTTCCTTGGTCTTTTCTTGCATCTGAGCATGTGTGTGTGAGAGTAGTGCAAGGTCATCAGCAAAGTCCAAGTCGTCCAGCTGCTGCTAAGGGATCCACTGTATTCCATTGCGCTTGCCTCTGGCGGCTTCCTTCATGATCCAGTCAATTGCCAGTATGAAGAGAAAAGGTGAGAGCAAGCATCCTTGTCGCACTCCTGTCTATACCTGGAATGGTTCTGAGAGTTGTCCTTCGTGAAAGACTTGGCAGTTTGTTCCATCATAGGTGGTCTTCACAAGCTTGACGATTTTGTCGCGTATTCCATAATGCTGCATGAGTTTCCACAGAGTTTTCCTGTCCACGCTGTCAAATGCCTTTTCATAATCAATGAAGTTGACCACGAGTGGTGAATTCCATTTAAGTAATTGCTCAACAATGATGCTCAGGGTAGCGATCTGGTCCACACATGATCGGTTCTTGCAGAATCCTGCCTGGTTTCCTTGGAGTTTCTCATCTGTTAAAGACTTTCCCAGGTATAGACAGGAGTGTTATGCCTCTGTAGTTGTTACAATTGTTTAGGTCTCCTTTCTTTGGCAGCTTGATTAGGTGGCTTTCCTTCCAGTCTGATGGTATTTCCTCCTCTTGCCAAACCTTTTCGAATAGAGCATAGGGAATTCCCACTGATGTATCTTTATCTGCCTTAAGGGCTTCCGGTGGTATATGCACGGGACCAGCTGCCTTGTGGGACTTCAGTGCTGTTATAGCTGCAGCAATTTCCTCTCTCGAATGTGGTTTCGTAGCGATTGGGAGGTCATTTTTGGCTGGAAGTATTTCTGGTCGGTCTTCTAGAGGTGGTCTGTTCAAGAGTTGATCAAAATGTTCCAGTTGCCCCTCTGGGTTGAAAATAGTCTTTCCCTCTTTGTCTGTCACTGGTAGAGTGGGCTTGCAGAACCTACTTGAAAGAGGTTTTGTTGTCTGATGTACAATCCCCAAGTGTCTGTCTGTTGCTGCTTTCTCTGCCTTTTCGGCCAGGCCATTCAGGTAGGTATTCTTGTCCTTCTTGAAGGAATTCTTTATCTTTCGAATTACTTCGGTGTACTCTTTTTGTGCAGCGAGTTTCTCAGTTTGGGTACGGCTGTTGTTGACTTGGGCCTTCAGCTCTCTTCTTCTTTGGATTTTGTCAAGAGAGTCCTGTGAAATCCATTCATTCCTGGTGTTGACTTTCAGACCTAGGATGCTCTGGCAAGTTGTATTTACGGCCTCTTTTATCTTGTCCAAGTGTTCGTTTACTTCACAGTCATCCAGACCTTGAAGGGCTTGAAATCTGTTCTTCAATTCCAACTTAAATTCATTCTTCTTTACTGGGTCTTTTAGAAGACTCACTTCATACTTTTGGCGACTTCCAGTTGAGATTTGTGCATACCTTCTCAGTTTCAGTTTCATCTTTTCAAGGATCAAATGGTGGTCTGATGCGACGTCTGCTCCTCGTAAGACTCGGACCTCCTCCAGTGAGCGTCTAAACTTTCGGGAAATGCAAAAATGATCAATCTGGTTTTCCGTTGTTCCATCCGGGGAGACCCAAGTGGCCTTAGGAATTTTTTAATGAGGGAAGATTGTTCCTCTAATAACCAAGTTGTTGAATGCACAGAAGTTTTGGAATCTTTCTCCGTTGTCATTAATTTGCCTCTTCTAATCCATTTCTGCCCATGATTTCCTAACAGTGACGATTGTCCTAACCTACCTTTGCATTTAGGTCTCCCATGACAATGTTGATGTCCTTATCTGGAAGTTTGTCGATCACACTCTGTAGGCGGTTGTAGAAGTCATCTTTATTCTCCCCTTCTGCATCATTGCTTGGGGCATACACTTGTATGATGTTCTTGTTTATGGCCTTCTTCCTACCATCTCTTTCCTTGAGTTCTTTTTTGTGCGCTTCCCAGCGCCTGAATGTCTTTTGCGCTGTTTTGGATATGATCATCCCTACTCCTTCCCTGTGTGGTCCATCACTGTCATTTCCTGAATAAATGAAAAGCTCCCCCTCTTTCATTCACTTCTGTCCAGACTGGTTTAAGTGGGTCTAGCTGATTCCTAGTATGTGTAGGCAGTATCGGTGCATCTCTTGGAGGGCCTGTGCAGTTTTTCCAGCCTCATAAAGGGTTCTAACGTTCCACGATCTAATCCGTTTCTGCCCAGCAGCTTCCTTTCAGCTTTCACTACCTCGCATCATAAACTCTCCATTCTGAGAAAATTCATGACCAGCCAAGCAGAGATTATGATTTTTGTTTGTATGTGTTTCTGTAACAAGGTCTTTTTATGAGAGAGGTTGTTAGCCTTGTGACTCAACCCCTGACCTGGAGGGAGGATGACTCTGTTTCAGGAGTCACTACCTGGTTTCGCCATTAAGTCGCCTTATATGACACGCTAGCACCACGTCAGTCCTATTCTTTTCAATGCCGGGACTGAACGGCAGGCATCATCAATACTACTCTGGTTTCCAGTGCATAATGGCACATTGTTCTCACTAGCTTTAAGGCAATTTAGTTTTATCTATTTTGCTCACTTGGATAAAATAATGTCTATCCTTCAAAGATCACATAGATGGTGTTGTGGAAAGGGCAAAGAAGGGCTTGAAAGCAGTGAAGGTCATGGCTGCTTCAGGAATGGAACAAAGGCTACTGCTTCTTATATAACAGCAGCTGGTCTTGGCAGTAATCGATTATGGGCTCGGAGTATTGACCGTGACAAAAACCCAACTGGACAAGTTGGATCGAGTTAAAAATGAAGCCATGCGCATCATACTATTGCAAGGCTGCACCAGGGATACGCAAGTTATCTGTATGAGGCATGTATTGGGCCTCATGTCAGTGGAAAACAGACACAAAGTGGCTCAAGTCAGGGAGAACATGAGGGTGGCGGCTGATAAGCAAAACCCACTTCACTAAGCCATTGGAGCAATCAAGGGAAATTGCCTAAAACGAGGAGCTTCTTGGATGGCTGAGGCCGAAAGGAAGTCTGCCCTTTGGAAGACATAAAGCGGGGTGAAGAATGGATAAAGATGAATAAGAGACAGCAGGAAGATTTTGGGAAGGTAGTGATTACGCTGAACAGAGAATGTAGAGAGTGGCCGCAGGGGGCGACAGATGCTGAGATACGACAACTGATTGAAGAAAACTCACGGCACGGAGATGTGGCTGTAGACATGGACGGATCTGTTAAACGAGAGGAAAAATCTGGATGGGGCTTCTCAGCAAGAGTGAGCGGCAGATTGGTGCAGGAACAGCAGAGAGCATACGATATGACAACATCTAGCATGAGAATGGAGATAGAGGCAATCCATAACAACTCGACAAGCACATGTGATCTTCATCACAGACTCTCAAAGCACTCTGACGAAGATTGAGAGTGGGAACCTTAGAGCTGAATGGACAGAGCTCCTGAAAAAGACAACACTGAAAAAGATCACGTGGATCTTCACCCCAGGCCATGCTTGAGTCAAGGGTAATGAGCGGGATGATGAGCTCGCTGGAAAAGCAAGACCTGAAGGGAAACTGTGCCCTGACAAACCTAAAAAAGTCAGGGAAACACAAGAAAAAGAACAAGAAGAGTCGGAATACCATCATCTTGAGCGACTTCGGGAGCTTGGAATCGGATGGGGCGCCTGCAGGAGTTCAAAACTTTGTGGGAGGAGCAGAAGGCTATGGATGGAATCAACCATTGCTTGACACACTTCGAGATGTGCTTCTTCAGGGGACGGAGCGCTTATGGGGATGCCCCTTGTGCAGTGATGTCGGTCCTTCACACAAGTAAACAAGTAAACAATAGGTTTTGCTCTGAAGGATCAGTCATTTACAATTATATTTGGTTACAAGCAGAATGTTTATCTGGCAGGCTACATGTAGCCTATCAGAGGCATTCTGCTAGTAATAAAATTTGAACAGTATTCTTACCGTCCCTAAAAGGGAAAAAACTTGGACTTAAATATTGTCAGTGGTAAGAAAATACTAAAGACATGAAAAAGCAAAATATATATAAGATAAGAAAATACTAAAGACATGAAAAAGCAAAATATATATAAGATACGATACACACACACACACACACACACACACACACACACACACACACACACACACACACACACACACACACACACACACACAAACGCACACACACATGAATAGTCATTGGATGGACATGATACAAAATGTGATAATTGTAGGAATAAATATTTATAACTTTTTGGTTCTTGCATTTAAAAAAATAATAAGGAATAAATATTTATAACTTTTTGGTTCTTGCATAAAAAATATAAAAAATGTTACCTCTTCCAGATTATGTACGATATTCCTAAATTAACGGGCATTTGGTGCCATCAATGATCTTCTTTACTGCTTTCACAATATTGATGTTGTAAAGCTCAGTGAAAGGGAAGAGTAAACTTTTAATAAATTTTGCTGCTTTCCGTAGTATAACTCTGTCCAAATGAAATTGCTGTTGTTCAGAGGTGTTACTGATATACCATGAAATTCCAAAAGTAGTTTAGCTTTCTAGTGATGCCTTGTAGAAAGTTTCTATCGTATTTCTGTCAATTTCGAATGACTATAATTTCTTTTTAAAATATAGCCTTTTAAATTTTTTTTTTATCGTAGAGGGTTTTACTGTGCTCGCAACTGCGTAAGGTCATATGAGCGCCAAGGCGTAGGTGTCAACAGAGGAGTCTTTACAGGGAATCAGACTTTCTCTGCTCACCTCTCTAGCTTCAACAGCACAAGGTCTGCTTCGACTATCTAGGCACCCCGGAAATAGCAGGTCACAAGAGTGACAAACATACAAAAGAAATAGAGGAAAATGACAATAGTAAGAATTAGGAAAGAAAAAGCAGCAGTTCCCTGTTGCAGATCCGGCACAGTTATGAGCGTGACATGATGAATCAGCCCATTTACAATTCTACTGTACTTGAACGAGAAATGTCCCCCCTTTGGGAATGGCCTAAAAACACTACAGTCAGTGGCACTGCCCCGGGGGGAAAATACAGCCTGTAATAAGGCTTTATTATTATGATTGTCAACATATTCGTTCCATCATGTACAGCTTGTTCACAACAATGATTCCTTAGTATTTATAAGTTCTGGGTGACCTTTGGTAAGAACGTCTTGAATATAAAAATTACCTCTTTGTATTTACTAACATAAAATTTATCTTTAGAAGGTTATCCCCACACCATCTGACAAACAAATTTTCTTCCTCAAAGTTTCTTTATAAAAAATTATAATGGATGATCCCTAAGATGGAATCATCAGCTAATTTAGTGATGCTATTCTCTATTTGTACATTTATAGATGTTGATGTAGATGGTATGTAAAATAGGGGATGGGACACAACCCTGAGGCACATCTGTATTTTTTCAATAATTTCTGACATAGCGTTGTTAGGTTTAACAAATTTTGACCTGGCAGTGAGAAAATCTAATATCCATGCTGTGATACATACATAAACTTTCAGATTTAACAACTTTTTTTTATCAACATGTAGGGTTGGATGGTATTAACACACTTGACCCTATTCCCATGCATTTAGGGGACGCCCTGCTGGCCCGGTGGCAGAATCTCGTGTATTTAAGGGATGCGCTTTATCGATTGATATCTCTGGTGTTTTTCAGTACAAGCTACAGGAGGCAGCAAGCTACAGTTGACCCACTTGTTTATTTTCGTAAAAAATTTGGTGAAGAAATGTGAGATACTTTTTAGCTGTAACGAACGAAGTCAGTCGCCCCTGCGCGCGACAGACGATTTCTGTTACAAATTGTGCGCACAAAAAATTGTGTAACCCCAAGACATTGCCTTTTCAAAATACTGATGGAAAAAAAAAAAAAAATTCAGACAAATCAGATATAGTTTTCTTTTTTTGTGAGAGCATTTCTTTCTTTCTTTTGTTGCATTAAAAAAAAAAAAAAAGCTTTCACTGTCTTTTGGTGGTTAACGATTCAATATACCCCAAAACTGTCAGACTGCAATGGTTGTTGGGTGAAAAATAGCTCAGGCTCAAATGAGTTAAAGGCCAATGAGAAATAAACAAACAAAGCTCTTGCAGAAGAACCAGGTGTTTCAAGGTAGTTATTTTTAATGGTGTCCAGATAAACTAGTAACAGCATCTTCACCAATCTTTTTTCTTTGTGTGTAAATTGAAAAGGATCTAGGTCTTCACGGTTTCACAAGACAAAAACAAACAATGACCTAGTTATCACAATAGTAGGATAGCGAGAAAAAAAAAGGTCTAAAAAAATTGCAAACAAAGAAATGTACACTACACAACTGTAAAAACAAATAAATTCATTACCAGATCCACAGGTGACAGCTAGTGGTTTGGTAAGGTCAACACCAGAAGATTTAAACAATGCCTCCAACTCCTCATTTGTCTTCACTGTACGATCATCGACATTCAAACAGGCCATGAAAGGAACATTCAAGCTATTGGGTATGCATCCAGGCTTGGTATCTGCAAAGTATGAAAGACAAACATAATTAGCTTTCACTTCCTCTTTCACATACAATGACTGTGGTTATTGAGGTTTTCAGTAATCATTTGCTGTCCCTCCTACAGCCCCTTTTCACTTTTCATCTGTTTATCTGTTCCTCACACTCAGTCTAATTGTGCAGACTGTTAGAAAAGTTTTCCTGTTTCTTGACAGGCACATTGGGATGGAGGCCATCAATAAATCTGTTCCACTTTAAAAATAAAGTATAATCAATAGTTCAACATGTTTTAACCTCTTCAATCCCACCACTGTGTCGCAAGAAAGTAGACTTGTATCCCTAATAAAATGGGCAAAACTCTGAAAAAAAATTAAACATAATTCTTTACCCCCAAAAAATTAAAAATAGGCCTACAATTTTCAAGAAATAGGCACCACTGACTCCCAGCAACTGTGGAAATTATCAATGTCAGCGAGCTGCAGCATACAGATGACCATAACACAAGGACAAAGCCTGGTCCTGTAAAATTTAAGGATCTGAGATTTTAAATGTCAACTCGGGAGAAACCAAAAAGTCTAGTGAAATGCTTTTTAAATTTTAGGAAAGTAAATTACCCTGCAGTTTTTAATTTTAGTAAGAGTTTTACGGCACTTGCAACACAATAAGGCCATATAAGAGACAAAGATTAAAGGTGTTACAAGAGAGTTACAGATACACAAAAAAGAAGGACTAGAGATTAGGACGATAGACGTTTGATAGGAAACCTCTCTTTATCTTCTTCTTCCTGTTGCCCTACTAGAATCTACTGCTGTTTATTCAGCCTGCAGTGTTACTGATTTTCATGTATGAGATCATTTTTCCTCGCTTGATAGGACCACTTGCCTCTGAACAAGCATATTTTGATTTCAATGGAACTTAATAAGTTTTTACACTGTCTAAAGCCCTACCATACCACCAACAAACTGGCAGCCAAAGGTACACAATACACATGGCACCCATTCGTTGGCTGCTTGATAATCTCTCTCCTAAGCCACCTTCAATCCCCCCCCCTCCCCCCAAGCAAAATATTTGGCATAGTCTGATGACCTTAAGGCTGGCTGGTGCCTGTGAGGCTATTATTTTGTGAGAACTGGCAATCAAGTCTACACGATATTAAGTTTGTAGCCTTTAAGGACCTGATGGGCATCTGCCTCCCCCCCCCCCAAAAAAAGGAGAAAAGATACACCATATTGTACATTATTGGGGCCTGGACATAATCTAGTTTCTCATCCGCATGAAATTTTCAATTGAATTTATGTAAAGTTCAGCTGGGTTTGATTTGTACACCCATACACACACACACATACACAAACAAACACACACACATACACACACAAAAACAGAGAAAGAAAGAGACAGACAGAGAGAGACAGACGGAGAGAGAGTGAGAGAGACAGACAGAGAGAGAAGACTCTTAGCTCTAAATACGTCATGTCCATATAATCGCCTACAAAAAGACACTTTTCAAACACAGATAAACAGCAGAACCATTTCCCTTGTCGTTGGGCAGACAGGGATACGTCAGAGGAACCCTGTTAATCCGCTAGCCCTGCTATTCCACCAACTCATACTTATGTCAAGAGTGACGGAATACGTTTGACTGTATTTTGGTGCTAACATGCCTATTGGAAAACGTTAAGTTCATTTTAAAGACTCAAGTAGCAAGGAACTTGGGGCTTTGGTAACTAAAGAAACCCAGGGAGCGGCATATATGTCACAAACAGCCACTAATACAGAGTAATGCTATACACTCAGAGAGAAAAGGAAATGATGCCTATTGTGAACTCTTAAACAAAGCTTACTACCTCAGATTTGGAAAGTCAAGTTGTGGACAATGATTTTTTGAAAATAAAATTAAAATCTAGCGATTTTAGCAAAGTCATTGCTTTCACCGTCCACGTCACTGAATTTTTTGCAAAGTCATTGCTTTCCCTTTCCATGTACTATGACTACAATGAATGTTCTTGCTTCTTCAGTGACTCAACCTTAAGTCTGTTACAGAAGCCTAGACTGGGAAAATGATATGAGCTGCTCTACAAGGTACTCTTTATTTCAATCCCACATATCAAACAATCAACAAGATACACATTGAACCAGTCTCAGTGTTTCAGTTCATCAGCATCACTCACAGAAAACAGCAAAATTCCACACAACTATCATAAAGTTGAAGAACTGTCAGACGTGCATGACTTTATTATACATATAAGTGGCAGTGTATGATTTCAGTTTCAGTCCCTAAATTTGACAATAGACCTGAACTCACAATCTCAGACATCATCATTATTGAAATATCAGCATCTTTGTGATAAATATCTCTCTGAAAACATTAAATAAACAGATTATCGCGACCCTTAGGACCCAAGAAAGCATACCCTTCAGTGTACCAGTACCAAAGGTACGCCTCAATATGGCATGGTGCAACTGGTAGTCAACTTAATGGAACTCTGGTGCACAGGCCCTGTAAGTGTACATTTATATGTGTAAGGCTCTGGGGACCAAGATTCAAAGGATTTAAGTAAGATAGTCTTCAACTTCAATGTAACTGAAATTGGGATTGTGTAATAAAATGACTTTCACAATCCCTATACTCTGTACCCCTGAATACGTTAAATATCTGCAGATACTGGACTCTGGACTGCAGTTACACTGGGGGAAAATGATCAACCCATACTTGACATAATATGAGAACTCAATGTTATTTTTATGAAACTTTTTCTCTATAACCAGCAACCCTTTTCTGTTTCAGAAAAAAGTAAAACATTTAGTACTGTGAAATAGTTTTCAGTCGGATTCAGCCTACACCAATTATATATATAGTATAAAAACAGCATTTGGTTTTGGCCCCTTTTGGAAGCTTTGCAGTACGCACTGGTAACCCATTAACACTTTTAGAGCAAAAAATGTTAAAACATTCCTTGCTGTCTTTTTTTCGGATTTTTAAAAATTAGGGCTGTCTGTCAAGGTGGTCCTTTACCAATGTTGAAGTCTGTATGTACATTAATATCAAGTGAATTTAGGCCCAATTACTCTTCCCACACATTTAATTGCATTACAGAGGAAGTCGGATTCAACGAGAACTCGGATTCAACGAGATGAGGTAGATTCCCCGTTTTTTTTCTTCTTTAAAATGAATAAAAATAACCTGGATTCAACGAAAACTTAAATCAGCGAGCTCGGATTCAGCGGGATCGCTTCCAGGGTGAACAGCCCCCGCAGACGTGGCTTCCCTCATAATTCTCCCACAACGAACTCTATTCCCGGAAACCATCCATTGTACCTGCATCGTGAACCATTATTCACTTAGCCAATAGCAGGCGACCAATCAGCGGCCTTTTTTCATACCAACACATGCGTTGTTGGCACGCACACGTGTCTACTCCGGTGTGTGTCGGGGTCGGATGGGCGGCCTGCACACCTTTGGCTGTATGTGCGTGTCGGGGAGGGGGGGGGGGCACTAGCAAAACGGGCGTTGAACATTCTTTTTCTTTATTACACAATGATAAGCTAGTCTTGACATAGATCTACGTAATGAATTGTGTGCTGGTCTATGGAATCAAAAGTTGCCGTGCTAGGCTCTACAGCAACACAACTTTTTGGCGAACAGTCAAGATGACACAGGCAGTAGCGGCTCGTGGTTTATAGAACTGACCGGCCATCATTCACGTCGACTATTCCTTTCCTTCACAACACACACACACTCACTCACACACA
>NW_004797547.1:485214-486691 GCF_000002075.1 Aplysia californica | reverse complement strand
GGGGGGGGGGCACTAGCAAAACGGGCGTTGAACATTCTTTTTCTTTATTACACAATGATAAGCTAGTCTTGACATAGATCTACGTAATGAATTGTGTGCTGGTCTATGGAATCAAAAGTTGCCGTACATGCTAGGCTCTACAGCAACACAACTTTTTGGTGAACAGTCGAGATGACACAGGCGTGTGCATTTGAACGAATCGATCTTTTTTTTTTACACTGCTCATATATAGGCATTTCAGGCACTGCTTATGACTTCTCTTTACATTATACACTTGCTCAGTGCCTGTGAGCTACACAAAACCTCGTGTTTGCTATATTATAACGAACACTCGGATTCAACGAGATTTTAGGTCAGGCCCGGCGACCTCATTGAATCCGAGTTCCACTGTATTATACTGGACATTATATAAATTTGTTAATTCAAAGGAATCATCTTTCTTCCTCCTGGTCTATCTAACTGATTTTTGTAACAATTGTCTAGATACGTTTTAGTATTATAATGACAAGATGAATTTGCTGAATTAGTGAACAAGGCCTACCTTCCCTAGGTTCTGGAGCAATGCCTTTAAATCTTCCATCTGGCCTCGCATCTACCAACTGGAACTCTCCACTGTCAATGTTTTTCTCAATGTTTTCATAGAACTTGACAAGCTTTTCATCAAATTGGGCGCTGAAAACTTCCTTTTGAACATCAGGCACATCAGCTGTGACAGCTCCCCCTTCTGACAGCCACTTCGGAAGCCCACCTTCTAAAATTGAAACATTCTGATGACCAAAAAGTCTAAACATCCACCAGACTCGTTGAGCAATAAACAGACCAAACTGCGGGTGGTTATCATAAACAATAACTTGTGTGTTATTGTTGATCCCGAGAGCGCCAACATATTGTTCAAAGCCTTTGGCATTTGGGATCATGTGAGGAAGGCTTGTGGTTTTATCTGCACAGTCATCAATGTCGAAAAATAAGGCCCCTGGAATATGCTTTTCTAAATACTCAGCTTTGGCGACTTTTCCTGTGTTCGGCAGATGCCATGATGCATCAAGGACTCGGTGGTTAGAACTTGTTGAATCAACCAAATCTTTCAGCTGCTTCACTGAGACTAAAATATTCGATCTGGGGATTCTCTGCATTTTGGCCCTGTCCTGTACTGCCAAAGTGTAGATCTAGTATTAAAATCTAGATCTAGATCTAGATTCTAGTTGACGTGTGAGACTGGAACCAACTTTGACTTTGACTTTCGGCTTCGGGTGTAAACAAAGATCGATGGATTCTGCACCTTTAAAGCCAGAGTCTATTATGTATTAACGTTGGAAGAATTGCATAAAACTCAAGGAGGTTATAAATAAAGAAGGTTCTAAGGTCCTTCATAAAATTACAGCAGACTACAGCCCAGATTAAGTCAATTATGTCGTCATGCGACTTTTTACTTTCGCACTAGGCTAAAGTTTTAGGCTCAAGTTGGCTAGTCTATGTT
>NW_004797547.1:481904-484937 GCF_000002075.1 Aplysia californica | reverse complement strand
AAAAAAAAAAAACACACACAAAAAACACAACAACAACCATAAAACAAAGTTATGAACAGTAGGACTCATTGATGTCCAAAAGAAACTAAAAAATGCAATCACCCAAATAAGCATGTTAAAGCCTTACATTACCCACTCAGGCAGCAAAAGTAGCATGTTAACCAAATAAGCCCCGATTCGGCTAAAAAATATAGATTTTGAGTATATTTATATAGGATAGATATAATACGCGTAATTTTTATTTAGTCAGCCCCTCAGCCTCCAACTATTCATCGCATAAAAACCACCAGAAGTCTTTTTTCTTCCCATACCGGCATTTCTGTCACCACAATTTCTTCATAAAGTCAATATTCTATTTTCTTCATCGTCCGGTTTTCTCAAAACGCTATTTTTCTCTATATATATACTTTTTTGAATAACTCGAGATCCGCACCACTTTTTATCCACTCTTCACTTCATGAAATTTCCACAGAGTGAAGAGAAGATGTAATAGTAAAAATTTGCCTGTAGAATTTTTTAAAATATAGAACATATTATGGTAGATCTATAGCCTTTTGTTGGTGGTGTCTGGAGTGTGGATTTTCACGGATATTTTTTGCAAACTTGAAAACTGACTCAGGAAAAAAATTAATAAAATATTTTCTAAAATTAAAATATCAAATGGTTTAGGAAAAATTCAACATACAAATGTATTTGTAGATCTAATGTTTGCTAACATGAATACAAAACAATGCTATCATGCCACCCCCAAACTGTGCTCCCAAACAATGTGGATGAACTCTTTAGCTTTTTGGACCAATGGCAAGCCATTCCACAACTGACATTGCGAACACTTTATTTAAATGACACGACACGGTGGAATCAGGCGCTCGTCAATTTTTGGGCATGTGGAGTTACTGGTATCATCTTAAAGCTTGTTCGTTTGTGTACCTTTTGATGAAAAAAATACCCATTTATCTTGAATAGAAGTCGAGATATTTATGATTAAAAGAGGTGGGGGGTCGCCTGGTTTCAGAGGCAAAATTAACAAGAAAATGGCCGCCAAAGTTTGACTTCCATGGCTTGAGAGACCTTGAAAACTGAAAATTTACATTTTTGTTGCTTTAATCAACGGTTTTCAGAAAAATCAACACAAAAATGTGTTTTTTAATGGACATGTAAGGCGTTGAGCCAAAAAAAAAAAGAAGAAAATTCGAAAAAAAAAATGTCATTAAGAGGCCAGAAAAATGCAGTTTTCTTTGATTTCATTATTTTGACGAGTGCCTGATTTCACCGCGATGCTTCACCACTTATTCAGTCCGTGAGACAAAGTTGCAATGACTGTTAAAACAATTTTCTAGCAAATGACGGTCACACGCGATTTTGAGCCCATTGTTTATGACGGTTCCCAGCCTGCACAAAGATGTGGGCCCCACATGGGCGCAAGCTGGGCGTGGATATGGGCACCATCTGGTAATCCCACTCGGCGCCACGTGGTTTTTGACCATGGGCGATTGAAAGGGCTCATATGTGTCCGCCCATGTCCAGCCCATATCCAGCCCATGCCTAGCCCAGATGTAGACCATATGTTTTTGACGAGCTCACATGGGCCCCATGTCAGCCCCGCTCTTTTTTACCCACAAGACACGGGCATTGCGTGGTATACAGCCCTGCCAAACAGAAACATGAGGTATGTTTGACTCTGCCCCACGCCTGGCCCTGGTGAAGCCTGCATGTTCCTGGCTAGCCCACATGGTACCTATGTCCAGCCAACATGTTCTTGGCTAGCCCGCATAGTGCCTATATCCATCCCACATGTTCCCCATGTCCAGCCCATATGTTCCCCATGTCCAGCCCATACGGTCCCCATGTCCAGCCCATATGTTCCCCATGCCCAGACCACATGCCCCCCATGTCCAGCCCACATGTTCCCCATGTCCATCCCACATGTTCCCCATGTTCAGCCCATATGTTCCCCATGTCCAGCACACATATTCCCCATGCCCAGCCTGCATGTTCTCCATGTCCAGCCCACATGTTCCTGACCAGACCAATATGGCCGAGCCCAAAATGTATGGGCCTTGAACCGTCTAGCCCATGCCCAGCCCATAAGTTTCTGACAAGCCCATGTCTTCCTCACTCACTTGAATAACACCACGTAGTACCATACCATTAATGATAATATGCATTGTAATAATTTATGCCAACATTGATTCAAATAATTTAGAAGGCCAGCTGCTTCTAGTCTGCTTCTCAGAGCCATTCCTGGCGCTGTTAGGCAAGGTATACTATCCAAGCAAAAATAGATACAATATGAATATTAATATACACATGTCCCTACACGGGTACTGATGCAAACTATTGTACTCCCATCCATTTCAGACAGAAAAAATGTAAACGCATACTTTGTAGAAAGAAACACATGTTTCCTTGTAGTATACGTCATCCTATATAAAGCCAGGCTATGGAAAGAGCTATAAAAAAAAAAGAAAACGACTCTCTGGGAAAACTCTGTAATTGCAGACAAACGAGTAAAGAAAAAAAAAAGAAAGAAAGAAAGAAAGGAAGAAAGAAAGAAAGAAAGAAAGAAAAAAGGGGTAAAGAAAAAAAGGAGAAAAAGAAGTAATTCGTTTTGATAGGTCATACGTCATAATTTATTAAGAGCACAAAAAAGAAGGGAAAAAAAGTACTTAAAACTTCTTTTGTTTTTATTTAGACGTAAACAATATTATATTCTAGTTTTTTAAAATAACAGTTCCCTTGACAGTGACGTAAAACATCTCTCTGATTCCGATCTTTGCAATGAAGACTGACGGGAAGCGTTCCTTTCACAAGGGCCAATTCACAGAAGACACAGCATCTGAAAGGAGGCGGGGGGAGGGGGGTATAGTTTGGGCATGACAAAACATTTTCAATGTGTAAATATGAGCACTTTGGATAATAATAGTATGTGTATAACGAACCAGAGGGACGGGGTGTGGACAGGGAAGAAAGTACTTCCTTTTTGTGAGTGCATGTGCGAGCGAGAGAACGAGAGAAAGAGAGAGAGAGAGA
>NW_004797547.1:478197-479830 GCF_000002075.1 Aplysia californica | reverse complement strand
GAGAGAGAGAGAGAGAGAGAGAGAGAGAGAGAGAGAGAGAGAGAGAGAGAGGGAGAGAGAGGGAGAGAGACAGAGAGACAGAGAGACAGAGAGACAGAGAGAGAGAGAAGGGGAGGTGGCGGACAGATAGAGAGACAGTGAAATCGAAATGAGACTTAAACCACACCCATAAAATTCTACCCAGAAATTTTACAAAAATCGAAATATTTTTAAGCTACCGTTGCTAGTCGATTTCACGCATCACGCACACACAGACACACGCACACACTCACACAGCTTCCCAGAACATGATTCACTCCCACAAAAACCCAGCGTTCCGATGGAACTCGCCACACCATGGTGAGATTCGACCTCCCCCAACAAGACTTGGCACACCCACAACCTGTTTATGTGCACGGACCGTTAGTCTTGTATAGTACGTGTACTATAATAGGGCCTACTGCGTTATATACATGATGCATTGCAAATTGTGCCGATCCTGTAACATTGGGGAGGCCGGGAAGAGACTCGGCAACATAACTGAACTGAACATTATCTTCAAGATAGTGCCAACAGTCTCTATCAGCTAGCCTACCGAAGAAAGTCCCTTTGCACTTCAAAGCACCGAATCACAGAAGTAGTCGGTGGGTGGTTGGCGGGTGCTCTGGTGTGGTTTGCTCCTTCTTTCCTTTCAAACATCTATCGTCCTGATTTCTTCTCCTTTTTTGTGTTTGTTACTCCCTTGCAACACCTCTAATCTTCGGCACTTATATGACCTTATTGTGTTGTAAGTGCCGTAAAACTCTTACTAAAACTAAACTATAGAAGTAGATGTAGTCGAAATCTTGCACGAGTGCATGATGCAGATTTGTTGACTCTCAACAGCAGGAGTCTCGAGTCGGAAAACGAAAGAAAGTAGGCTGAACAGAGAGTTAAGCACCTCACCTGATAGGCTGAACAGCAAATCTATATGAACCCCAGGGGCGGCTCGTGGGGCAACACAGTGGGTGTGCGCAATTAAACTATCGCAGATAGATGAAGATTGTCTAGGGCATAGTAAATGTCGAGATGCTACTGTATAATTGTAATATCTTTGGGTTGGTGAGGATCCCATGCTTTTACTTTCATTCTTTTTTGTCACGCTGATTTCTAGAACTAAACTTTAATCAATTTGCTTATATGTACTAAAAATCAACTTCTTTCATTCTGCATTATTGGAACTGAACACTCAAGTAATAGCCTACATCATGTACAACACTTGCACCCCTACACACCATTCAAAGGCTCAACTTACGGTGACCTGGCTATGTCACGGGGTCCTTGCTTAGTTCAGGGTCACAGAGTCGGGGCAAGACTCGCGATTCACTTGAGCACTCTGCGGGGTTTCTCTGGAGCTCCCATAGAATGGGAGGCCATAGAATGTGGCATTAGAATAAGCCTAGCCAAGACCGACTTTGGTATGGCATGGTAGATGTTTTACGACGCTATGAACACAGTGATTTCGCCTGCGAGGACCTTGTATTTGTAAAATATTTGGCTTGTGCTTGTTGCTGGTTTCTTTTATTTCCTGTTTGCGGGTGCCTTACGCAATGGAACATTATAACATTTTGGGCGGCACTGAACAACTGTGCTCTATGGGCAAACCGCACCTGGT
>NW_004797547.1:476483-477590 GCF_000002075.1 Aplysia californica | reverse complement strand
CCCCCCCATCTTCCATTTGGGAACTGTGTATACACTCCTGCTCTTCCTCTTTTTACGGCACCAGTAGCAGATCCATCCGTATAGATCCTTATCCATGCTTTGCGGGGGTATCTTTCTTCAAGCATGGACAGGGTGTGGAGTTTTTGGTTTAGTTTTTTGCTCGGGTCGCTTTGATTATCTTTTGTGGTCAACATAGGGACAGAAATGTGAATAGTTATGTTTCTGCTTTTCTTTTCACACGATGGTACCTCTTGGGTATGGTTCAGCGTGTTCACTGTGACTGGCACTGGCTGGTACTGGTAGATGGTCTTTGTAAGGATATCTGTATTCCTCTGCTTTCCTTTATAAAGTTGGATCTCAGTCTAAAGTCATGAGGCGTTTGTTCTGGCTGTCCTTGCGTGCATTAAATGATCTTCCTTAACTCTCGCCTTTGGTGAACTGTATCACTCAGGGCCCTGCACTCCCATGTCCTCCCCAGGGCCGCTGTATAGACGTCGTTTGTTCCATCTTTTCTACAGGCGTTGACGGCATGGAACTGGCGGCTGTAATTCGAATCCCCAACTGGGCGTTCTTGAAACTCGGATCATTTTGTGGAGTTTTCTAGGCTCTCCTTAACCTATTACTATTACTATTTGACCCAGTCCTATCAGAGACGGACAGTAATTAACTTAAATTCGGAGGTTTCACCTCTTTTTAAAAAAATGACCCAATAGTGTTGAAAGGAACGTTAAACACAAACGCATACCGGTATTATATTGTACTTCTTCAATTATGTGAATACTATAGGAGTATAGGTGTTGCTTATTCCGGTGCAATAGTAATAGTACCCAGTGTAATGTGCTAGTTGAAGAAGAGTGCAATTATACCGAGTTCTCTAGGCGCAATATTTAGGCACTTCAGTGAAATTTTCAAACTTCTCCGAGGGCATTAACATTTGGATTATTGAAAAGAGCTTGGCTTTCTGTTTTCAGAGCTTTTTAAATTTTTGCACTATCTTTGTTAGTTTAGAAGCAGCGACCGTTTTTGTGAATCAATTTTCGCCCTGATTTGGCCAAATTTTTGCACTGCATTTTGTGCCACCAAAACTCGAAATTTTGCTTCACAAAG
>NW_004797547.1:472664-475964 GCF_000002075.1 Aplysia californica | reverse complement strand
CCCCCATCCCCCCTCCCTGTTGGGGCTGCAGGGGACGACAACTCTTGTCACTCTGTCTCTTCATCGTCCAGTACAAAGTGCTGTTCCCTATTTACCGATATGATTTTATAGAGGAAATGCCCTAGTTTTACACAGGGTTGAGAAGAAAGATGAGAGGAAAATCGATTAACTGTAAAACATCACGCGACTTTCGAACGACTGACACGAAAAGCTGGCAATAAATAATAATTATAATAATTTATGGCATTTATGTAGTGTTTAGTTATCTCATTAATTTTTTTTTAAAATGTCTCTAGCTGACATTTGCAGGAAGTAAAGGATTAGATCTCTCTTAATTAAACTACTGGGCAAAGTATTCCAGATTTTAAATCGAGAGTGTTGATAACTGAAAAGAAAAGGACACAGCCGTGGGCTACTGTCTGTAATGTGCAGAGACAGATGTGTGTCTTGATGATGTCACTGACACAAGACTGTCAAGGCCTTCGTACATTGATTAATAATAATTAATAATGATCAGTAATAATAATAATGGGAGGACTTCCGTAACGAGCGACCACTATTAATTCAAAATTGTATTTGTTGAGCACCACAATTCTTATGGGAGACCGAAAGCCACTGTTACACTACCTGGACATGACAACAATACGGTCCTTTGCGCAGTTTTAGACCCTGTTCAACGATTTGAAGATCTGAGTCGGGGATTAGTAGAATTTATTTAGGATGCGACTTCCCGCCTCGAACCGCCACTGCTGTCTCCCCGATCGACTCGGTCCCTCTTTTCAATATAAATGACAATAACAAGGATAAGATACATGAACGTTTGAAAGATTTATTTCACAAATTTCCCCCAAAATTGGGAGACATGGAAGAGGAATGGAGCCACTTCAAAGCATGTGTGTACAGAGCATTGAAAGAAGAGTTCGGCACCAGGAAAAAAAGAGGGCAGAAAAAGAAAACAACTATATGGTGGAATGACCAAGTGAAGGAAGCCGTCCAACTGAAGAAAAAGGCATTTAAAAAGTGGTAGAAATCAAAGACGGAGGAAGATTACATCCTATACAGAAAGGACCGCCGCTATACATCAAGGGTAGTAAAAGAAGCTAAGAACAGATCCTGGTCAGTATACGGAGAACAGCTGGTAACAAAATGTAAAGAAAACCTTTGAGAGTTTTACTAGAGAGTTGAAAAAGCATGAGGATGCGGGAAGAACCATTCAACCAAACTGAAATAGTCAATGGTGAGCACGGAAAACCCTATTTTCAGAAAGCCAAAGATTAAGGAAAGATAGAAACGCTATTTCCAGGAGCTGCTGAATCCTGCAGCAGAAACAACAGCAAACAGCTTCTCACCGAAAGAAACCACTCCAGAACCATCACTACTGCAGAGTGAAACCCAACATGTTATAAAGAATAGCCCCACAAACAAAGCGATAGGCGTAGAAAACATCACAGCAGAAGAGATCAAACTATACGGCCATATCGGAGTATATAATGAAGAATGTAAACACATAAACATGACAATTTTCATTAAAAAAAACAGAAGTTATGAAGGCAAGAAAAACCCCGGGAAACTCAACATCCTTGTTGACGGAACACAACTCCAACAAGTAGAGGAATTTAAATATTTGGGAAGCATCTTCTCACTAGATGGGCGTATGGACAAAGAAAAAGAACTATGAAGGCAAATGCAGTGACCTACCAGCAAGCACCCCTTCTCAGTCACAAGAACATCCCAACTGAAGTGACATCCCCAGCTCATCAATAGAATATTCATACCAACATTAACATACCAGTGCCAAACATGGTCTCTAAACAAGGCATGAGAAAGGAAAATCAATGCACGCGAAATTAGGTGTCTCCGCAAAACCACCAACGTCACCAGAGGAGACCGCATGAGGAATGAGACCATACGTCTACCAGTAGTAAATTTATTAGAGCGTCAAAGAGTCAAATGGTTCAGACATCTAACCCGAATACCCCAGAAACAACTAGCGGCTAGAGCTTACCACACCCGCGAATCCGGCTTTAAATTAAGAGGAAGACCAAGAAAGACCTGACTGGATGGGGTTTAAAAGGCCCTGGAACAATATAAGTAATCAGCATTATATCTATCACAGACACCGAAACCTGCACCTCCCCTCGACATCCTAAGGATACCAGAGGAAGGAAAAAGTAAAATAAAGTAAGAACTGAGGAGCAAAAGTGCTCACTTTGTTGCAACTGGCATCTTTCTTCAGGGTTGTTTCATCAGTGGAAAAGCGTAATAGGCTTACACAGCTAATACCGTGAGTCGTGGAAGGGTGGCGGCGGTGGCGATTATAAGACAAATAAGACAAGAAGGATACATATATATATATATATATATATATATATATATATATATATATATATATATATATATATATATAATAGAGAAAATGTATAAAGTTGAAGAGCAGGTAAAGTGGGATGGAGAAGAAAAGAGAGGTACGGTTATAATGAAAGTAAGAGGGGAGTGGGAACACACGAAACCGCACACACACACACTCACACACATACACACACACCCAGAGAGAGAGAGAGAGAGAGAGAGAGAGAGAGAGAGAGAGAGAGAGAGAGAGAGAGAGAGAGAGATAGCATTTTTCGTTCTTGTTCATACGACAGAAAAGAAAGAAAATCTGGATCGGTACTAACAATAGACCTAAGAAACTTTATCAAACAAATAATTGCATCAGATACTGAAATAGGCGTTCCTATTTAATTTTTGACTGTGTTAACAACACTAGTCGGGACTCTTCATACTAGATCTAGGCCCTAGGCGTACGCAATGAAAGGCTTTGGGCAGTGGGAAAAAGGAGGGAGGGGGGGGGGGGGGGGCTCAGTGAAAAGGAAATACTTAGGTCTAAAAAGTCTCGTTTTCTTTATACTATCGAATAAACTAAGGCACAATGTGAGGTCAGTGATTATAAAACATTACCAAAATTGATTAACTTTTTGAACTAAAGTTTAAAAATCTCTTGGCGATGTATTTCCCTGTCTCGTACATTTCAAACAATGAAGAGAGGGAGCCAAAAGCTGAAGGCGAAAATGTGTGGCGTCACGACTCTGCGCGATGTCGCGGTGGAAGGGTTCAGCTAGGTTTTCGCGGATTTGGTTGATAAAAGGGTAAGACTACACTAGCCAAGGTAAGACTTCTACGATAACCATTTAAACGTTTTCTGGAAGAACAAAGAATGGTTTATAGAGGGCTGACTTAGGCCAGCAGTCCCATTACCCACTGCACATTTTAGTAGGAAGGAACCACTTGGCATGTAAGTACCTT
>NW_004797547.1:468596-472564 GCF_000002075.1 Aplysia californica | reverse complement strand
GACAAAAAACAACATAGAGCCTACAGAGGAATATCCCTTCTCAGCCGTGTGGATATTACGTTTGCCAAGATACTGGAAAGGAGAATGAGACCAATTGTAGAGACTCAACTCAATATCGTCTTTGTGGACCAAGAAAAGGCGTTCGACAGGGTAAATAGATGTCAACTTTGGGAAATCTTAGAGGTTTTAGTAGCGGTTTTACGGCACCCGCAATTGCATAAGGTCATATGAGCGCCAAGGGGTGGATGTCAACAGAGAAGTCCTTACAGGGAATCAAACTTACTCTGCTCACCTTTCTAGCTTATACAGCACAAAGTCTGCTTAGACTATCAAGGCACCCCGGAAACAGCGGGTCACAAGAGTGTGACAAACATACAAAAGAAGTAGAGGAAAATGACGATAGTAAGGATTAGGAAAGAAAAAGGCGCAGTTCTCTGTTATAGTTCAGGCATAGTTATTAGCATGCCACTGTTCGATCAGCCCATTTACAATTCTAATGTGCATTAGAACGTCCCCTGTTTTGGAATGGCATAAAGACACTTCAGTCAATGGCATCGCCCCGGGGGGTAGTCTTAGAGTAATATGGTGTTAAAGGACAATTGCTCAAGAACATCATGGCACTTTATAAAAACAGCCTGTGTGCCGAAAGGTCAACAGAAGGACTACGGGACTGTTTCCCCATCACGTCTGGGGTGAGACAAGGGTGTGTTCTCTCTCCGCTTCTCTTCATCACTTACATGGATAAGATCACGAAAGCAGCAAACGACAACATCAATGAACTGAGTGAGCTTCTATCTGCTGATGACCAGAGTACATTAAATACAGAAGAAGAAGAATCACAAAAAAGACACCACAAAATCAATTAATGAAGAATGTAAACACATAAACATGACAATTTTGATTTCAAAAACAGAAGTTATGAAGGCAAGAAAAAACCCAGGGAAACTCAACATCCTTGTTGACGGAAAACATCTCCAACAAGTAGAGGAATTTAAATATTTGGGAAGCATCTTCTCACTAGATGGGCGTATGGACAAAGAAAAAGAACTATGAAGGCAAATGCAGTGACCCACCACTGGTAGTACCAGCTAGCACCTCTTCTCAGTCACAAGAACATCCCAACTGAAGTGACATCCCCAGCTCATCAATAGAATATTCATACCAACATTAACATACCAGTGCCAAACATGGTCTCTAAACAAGGCATGAGAAAGGAAAATCAATGCACGCGAAATTAGGCGTCACCAGAGGAGACCGCATGAGGAATGAGACCATACGTCTACCAGTAGTAAATTTATTAGAGCGTCAAAGAGTCAAATGGTTCAGGCATCTAACCAGAATACCACAGAAACAACTAGCGGCTAGAGCTTACCACACCCACGAATCCGGCTTTAAATTAAGAGGAAGACCAAGAAAGACCTGACTGGATGGGGTTAAAAAGGCCCTGGAACAATATAAGTAATCAGCATATCTATCACAGACACCGAAACCAGCACCTCCCCTCGACATCCTAAGGATATCAGAGGAAGGAAAAAGTAAAATAAAATAAGAACTGAGGAGCAAAAGTGCTCACTTTGTTGCAACTGGCATCTTTCTTCAGGGTTGTTTAATCTGTGGAAAATAGTAATAGGTTTACACAGCTAATGCCGTGAGTCGCGGAAGGATGGCGGCGGTGGCGATTCTAAGACAAATAAGACAAGAACGATATATAATAGAGAACATGTATAAAGTTGAAGAGCAGGTAAAGTGGGATGGAGAAGAAAAGAGAGGTACGGTTATGAAAGTAAGAGGGGAGTGGGAACACACGAAACCACACACACACACACTCACACACACACATACACACACCCAGAGAGAGAGAGAGGGGGGGGGGGCATGTAGTGGATCCCACAATCCAGTAGCATTTTTCGTTCTAGTTCATACGACAGAAAAGAAAGAAAATCTGGATCGGTACTAACAATAAACCTAAGAAACTTTATCAAACAAATAATTGCATCAGATACTTTAATAGGCGTTCCTATTTAATTTTTGACTGTGTTAACAACACGAGTCCGGACTCTTCATACTAGATCTAGATCTAGGCCCTAGGCCCTACGCAATGAAAGGCTTTGGGCAGGGGAAAAAAGGAGGGAGGGGGAGCTCAGTGAAAAGGAAATACTTGGGTCTAAAAAGTCTCGTTTTCTTTATACTATCGAATGAACTAAGGCACAATGTGAGGTCAGTGATTATAAAACATTACCAAAATTGATTAACTTTTTGAACTTAAGTTTATAAAAATCTCTTGGCCATGTATTTCCCTGTCTCGTACATTTCAAACAATGAAGAGAGGGAGCCAAAAGCTGAAGGCGAAAATGTGTGACGTCACGACTCTGCGCGATGTCGCGGTGGAAGGGTTCAGCTAGGTTTTCGCGGATTTGGTTGATAAAAGGGTAAGACAACACTAGCCAAGGTAAGACTTCTACGATAACCATTTAAACGTTTTCTGGAAGAACAAAGAATGGTTTACCAACAAGGGTAGTTTGAAAAAAATATGACGAGAAAATTTATCAAAAATCAATGGTTAAAAATTGTCTATTTTTCAACTTCAAATATTTCGAGACTCATTAGTCGCACATCGACCTGGAAAGAAGCGTTTTGAAGGCCATCCACAGGTCTTTAAAGACATGTATCGGACTTGAATGTTGGTCCCCTAAATGAAACAAAAATATGGGCAGTTTGAACCCACTGTCGCGATGAGACGTCATGTCCGGAAACAAAACCCTATGGGACTTTCCGAAGCCAAATGCCGCCATAGTGAGCGCGTTCACTGAAGTGCCTAGAATATTCTCAACTTTTGTGATTTTCCTTATTTGTACACACGGTCTATCCATGTGACAGCTGCCATTTTGTCAACTCTCATGTGACTCCCAAATTAGAGTTTTGCTTCTCTTTTGACTCAATGAATAATGTTATTTTTTACAAAGTGGTTTGACTAAAAAATATATCAAATCAATGCTTCTCATTGCCTGTCCCCGTAGTTTTATGCACCCCCGCATAATGTAACAAAATTAGATCATTTTTTGCATAATTTCTCATTATTTTCCTTTATCAATCTTTGTTAAAAAATAACAGAATCGCATAATTTCTCCTTTTTGGGCTCAGTTTGCATAATTTCAGAATGTTTCTTGCTTAAAACGACGGGGAACAGCCTTGCACAGTTGGCAATTAGTGTAAACATTCCAAAGAACTGATAGTGATGCATCAAGTCTACTTGTTTCTCTTATTTATATATATACAGTCGAACCTGTATAAGATGGTCACCCATTGTCAAGGAGAAAAGTGGCCGTATAAGACAGGTGGCCGTCTTAGGCAGGACTGATCAAGATGGAGAAAACAAATCATTCCTTTCTAAGAAAACAAACCCTCCCTTTCTGAGGCCCCAACCGAAGGTAGCTGCATTGTTTCTTGTTTTTGTTGTTGTTGTTTTCGCTGGGTTTTCTTTTCTTTTGTAGCTGCTTTTGTGCACGGGTGACAATAAAACGAAATGTGTCAAACAAGGAGGACCAAGTGCTATGGTAAAACAAACACACGTACTACCACTCGGATAACAAGCAACTCTTCTGTCACAAGTTCATGCTGACGTCCATTGTTACTTTGCTACAGACTGGGTAAACAATGACCACTAATCTCACTTGCGATTTGTGTATGGGTTCTGGGCGGGGCGTATGGGTTATGAGGGATCACACACTTCCCTCCCCAGAAGCTGAAAATTAATTTTGTTACCTATTGGTCAACAGTGGGAGGGGCCTACGCAACATGATCAGTTGGAGGGACTACCTAACAACGACAGGTTTTTAGATTATGACGGCTCGCCCACAACGCCATGGCCCAATGCTTGATTTATGACAAAGCGTAATGGAGTCACTAAGGTGGCCGTCTAAGACAGGTGTTATTGCTCAGTGTGATAGGGGTTGTGTGTTGAAATATGG
>NW_004797547.1:463322-468496 GCF_000002075.1 Aplysia californica | reverse complement strand
GAAATATGTTTTGTGGCCGCGGCCGCGTTGGTCAGGTGCCCGTTTTACACAGTTAAATTATATAGAAAAAACGCAAGGGGGGATATGGAAAGTGTCCGTTTGTACAGGTGGCCATCTTATAGAGGTGGCCGTCAGGGCAGGTTCGACTGTATATTGTTAACATTCGGAAAGTAAAAATTATGCTGATGAAACGTATTCGCTTGAGATATGTAAAAGCAGAAGACACTTGAAAATAATTTAATGATGGGGGAGCAAAGAATAACACCTGCAGTGATACTGCTTGTCGTGAGAAGCAACTAAAGACTAAAGGTACGTAGATCAGGTCTCCCCAAAAGAGACAGTACAGTTTGCAGAGGGCCAACTACCCAACCCTGTAAAAACTGAAAGTTATAGAAACACGAACAAACATGCCTATTTAATTTTCAATCTTGGGAGATACAGAAGCTTCTGCAACCACAAGAACAATGAAGGACAGTGGACAAAGTCGAAAGGACTCCCCTGACCCGAAACCTTCTCGGTCAAAAAATGGGAAGACATGGAATAACATCAAGAAGCTAGCTCAGAATAGGGAAAGGTGGAAAGTGTTTGGTCGTGGCCTATACCCTGACCCGTGGGTGAGAAAGGCAGTGATGATGATGATGATGCTGACGCTGACGATGATAATGATGATGATGACGATCCAACTACGACACAGTTCTGATTCATTGATAACAAAGAAAAGAAAATAAGGCCACAACAATTTATTTAAAGTTATTGTGTAAAAGTAAAAGGAACAACAACAAAAACCATCACTCAAAAAAGTAAACTGCTGGCTTTGCTTGTACACAAGGCATACAAACGAACAATATGAGAAACTATTTGAACTTGAACTCTGAGTGCTACTCTTTGATGCTGTGTTTAAAAAGGCAGTAGATTCTTTAGGTTGCTAAAAAATTGTGCTGTTAAGGCAGTCTTTACAGTGGTTACAAATAAAAAGTGAATAATTTCATAAAATGCTTTAAATCAAGTTTCAAGAACAATTAAGTCAATTTATACTGTAAATCAAATTGTATTAGACTGAAGTTGACAAAATTTCAGCCTTATAATCAGGCAGATGAATGAATACGACTTTTGTAGGTGTATTTAAAAAAAAAGGATAAAATACTTTTGATGATGCTGAATACAAAATCAAGGTATGCACAAAATCCTTTAAAAAAACATGACATCTTTCCTGAGTTAGTAATGTTAGTGTTACTACTATTAGAGCATTAAATATGAATATGAAACAAAGCAACCCATAACATTCAAATGAAATAGAAACAATGCAACAACTCTAGATTCTTTAATGTTATGCCCACAATGCATGTAAAACTTCTAATGATACTTTAAAGTAAGTTATAAATATTATCAAACCCGTTTGATTACTTTGTCATTTTTCGAAGAGCACCATAAAAATTCTGTTGAATGAAAACCCAAGAAACAGCACTGTGATGTTGGTCAAAAGTGCACTGGGAATGTAACTTTGTAGAAGAGGAAAAATTTGATTAACATACCATGCCAACAAACCAGGACCATAATGGGAGGGAAGGAGAGTGTCATTTTGTTTATACATTTTTCAATAATATGCTCCGTCAGGAGGGAAATGTTGGCAATACAATGGCAGAAGTTTAACAACCTAACCCTCAATAAATATTTAAATGCATTACCGGTATAATTCAAGATCCCAGAGAAAACAGGTCAGTATAACAACTGAATACTCCAAGTCCTTTGCATATAATACAACGTAGATTACCTTCGTTTTTACACAATGAGAAGAAAATCAGGGTACAGAAACATTTTTCTTAGCTCAAAAGTTGTACTAGACCAAAATTCATATTTTTATGGATTCATTTTGTAAGGCTACATTTTACAGAACTGGAGTCCTTTATTAACCCTATCCATATGTCATGTTTTACTATCGTATCCATAAGAGGTGGGGAACTCTGTGCCACCACTTTCTAGAGAGGAAATTTACTTGTTAATCCGATCCGTACACTTTTCATAGCAGTCTGTCAAAATGATTTTTTGAGAAATACTGAAAGTTTCAAAGAGATCTTTGTACACTGTACTAGAAGTATTCTAAAATGTGAAGAATACAACCCCGGGGGTACAAAATGACCCCAGGGCGTAGGAATACGTTAATCAAAAGATTTCTTTTTAACAAATCAACAGAGAGGTTAGATTAAAAACTACAGATTTGCGCAGTGACATCATGCATGTCAGACCTGGGGGCCTTGTTGCACTTAACAGCATGGCCAGCATGTTCCCATTTTTAAAAACAATCTGAGCTGCCACCCTGCTCCACAAGAGCTCTAGTAATCCCTGCCCAGCCCCTACATTTCAGTGCAGCTTGTAGATTTTCTCTAAAGACGGTCAAGACGTATCCACATGAATCTCAAAAAGTGCTCACCATTTATTGTTCCTTTTGTTACCAAACAGTGTGCCAGACAAGGCATACACAGCCCTCATTCATTTACATCGGTGACATCACTGCCACAAGCTCTCTCTCTCTATATATGACCTCTTTGTAAACCAAATAAGAAAAAGTAAGTATAACAATATTGGTGAAATGGTATAGGTTTAACGCCCCTATCAACACTATTAGGTTATTTAAGGGGCGGGACCTCCTAGTTTAACGTCCGTCTCCGATAGGACCGAGTCAAGTGGGAAGATCGTGTAAAACGCCTTTCCCAAGGACACAACGGGAATAACTGAAAAATATATCATAGTATATAATTCTATTTTACACACAAATCATAATATAATAACACACCAAAAAAAACCCAAAATAAAATTATTGCGTCTTTCTAAAAATAGGCAAATAAAAACACTATTTAAAAACTGATGAGCTTTTGATCCAAAAGCGAGATGAATCTCACATTTATTTATTACATGCACATGATAAAGTGCGTACACAATGTTTTAGGACTGTAAAACACGTCCCTGTAACAGAACACATTTGTTTGAGTAGGCAAGAGGTGACAAAATATTTTTTAAAGAGATGTCCTCATTGACCTTTCTTATTTAGATAGAAATTACTTTTTTGTCTACCTTCTCGATTAACAGACAAAATATCACTCTCATATTCACAATTCCATTCAGTAATACGAAAAAAAAAAATCCAAATACTTGTTCAAAAGTCTTGCCATTTTTTACTTCTTCATGGCTACTTCGACTCACTGTTGACAGTAGTTGTTGTAAGGTATGACTCATCTTTCCCATCAAAATATGTCTCTTTAGCTGATTTAGGAAGCCGATAGCAAAAAAAGACTATGTAAATTTATATTATATATACAGTGGTCTCCGGCTCATAGTAGGCACCTCCGGTGACAATAAGAGCGTGGGTTTTTTTAAAAACATAAGTGAATGTAAAAGGGGAGTAATCTTGAGTAAGTATTTTGTTGAATTTAATTGATTGCTCATACCCAAGTCCACTGTGTGGTGCATCATGGATTACTGTGAACCACCTCACATCTGACCACCTGCGGAGGGTTGCGTCATTGTGCTGAATTTTCCGCGAGGTGTGAAATGTTTCTATGCCAAGTGATCACGAACAATGACCATCATAATTACAGCACAGCCCTCTCACACTGTCTGTCCACCATGCATGTCCGGTCACTGGCTTTTCGTCATTGCACAATTTTGTCTCATATCTTGTCCCTATATGTCTTTCCTCCGTGGCAAATTTGCAAAATAAGTAATAGAGGAAAGCATCATGTAATGTTTGTTTCACTTCCATCAGTTCCAAGTGAGACAAGTCATTTTATGGGCGATCTGTTTCTGACACTAGCACGCAAACAATTGTGGTATATTAGACAAAGCTCTCAATTTGGAATGTGCACTTATGAGTGATATTTCTAACAGGAAAATTTATGTTCCATGCTGCCAGCATGCTTTAGACAGACCATGCTTTTATCCGGCATGCTATTAGCCAGAGACCGCTGCACTTGTACCCACATTTCGTATCAGTGTTTCACGGGTGATTGAAACCAATTCGTTTGTAGACCTATTTCAGCCCTAGTGAACTTCCAATCTTATACAATCTGTTTCATAAAATTTTGGTTATGCCAAAATATTATCAGTGAAACAATACAAGCATAAATTATTATGTCGTAGGTAGAGGTCATATAAAAGGAAATAATAAAATTCAGTACAACATTTATTAGGGGATAGTAATCTGTGCATAGATTTATGAAATATCACATTCAACTAATCATGATGATGCTCAGTATAGAGACAATATGTAAAACTTAAATAGTTTCCCCCCTCGATCAAACAACTCCAAGTACATCAGGCTTATGACAAGTGTCATTCATCTTATTTTGAGACTTTGTTATAGATGTTACGAGATAAAGATCATAATTTTCTAAAATGAACAATGAGTCTAAGCTTGAGAACACAGCTTTGAAAAACTCAGAATTTTTAGGAAAACTGCTAGTCAGTCCACAGGTAGGCTACTTCTTAAAAAATCTGATTATAATGTATAACAAAGGGCATTTGAACAGTAGGTTCATAATGCACAGTATATGACAAATCTTTTGCAGATTAAAATCTTTGACAGAAATGACCCATTGCCAAGATGACATATATTTCGGGTTCATAATACCTGGTATTAGTAAGGAAGAAAAATAAACACTTGAGGTGAAAAGGATAAGATAAAAATGTAATGTAACTTTATTATCCAAAATACAACTTCAGTTTGTTTGTAGAGAAATAAAGGCACCACAAATCACATTTAGTTCACAACACAATAAATCACTCTTCTAAGATTTAAAAAAAATCACAACAGAAAACTCTATATGTGATGTATAGATTTTAAATTTAAATATATGGTATATGAATATAAAATATGTGGTTTAAAGACAGGGAAAAAATTTTATCATCAAAATAAGATTTTCAAAGAGTCTATTCCGAAGGAACATCCACCATTTGATCAGCAGGCGCGCGACGATACCACTCGACCCAAGACCCGTCATACATAGCTGCATCTTCCTTGCCACAAAGATAGGAAGCCAGGACAAGATTGCTCGCTTGCAAACCTAAATGATGAAGAAGTACAATGGGTGGAGATATTAAAACTGACTGGTACATATATTCAATTTCTGTGACAGATTGAAAAAAAGATGAGAGGGAGAGAGAGGGGGAGGGGGGGGAGA
>NW_004797547.1:420305-462896 GCF_000002075.1 Aplysia californica | reverse complement strand
GTTTAGCTTATTTAGGCCACCTGTGGCCCAAATAAGGTAAGGGAGGGGGGTTTAGCTTATTTAGGCCATATGTGGCCTAAATAAGGTCACCCTATTAAGTATTCTTAAGATAGTAGATAGTAGTCTCCACACATTCTATCAGCCAATAAATGCACACACCAGTGATGCTTCAAAAGAAAAGTTACAACAGAGAATTGTTCTCATGTACTTATCAGGCGATCTGATGCTCATAACTATGATGACCCATCCTATGAAAAAGTTGAACCAGTTCTGATGACCATCGGTCCTAGACAACCATCAGTACAAACAACCCCTTCCCCTTGCAATTTAAAAATATTAAATAATACTGTTCAAGACAGACACCTGTCTCAGAATGCCCACTATTCTCCTCGATACTGGGTGGTAGTCTGCTTGGACAGATTCAACTGTATAATCGGAAGAGGACATCTTTTATTTCTTTTTGAAGGCATGACATTGTGAAATTAAGTAGCCTACTTACTATGGCATAGTTTATATCATTCAACTTTCATCACAACTCCTGCGTGGTTATACATATAAGAATCCCAGTCACCATTAGTTATTCAAAATTCTCTCGATCATTAATTTTCTAGCTGTGGCATGACAAATAAAAAATAAGACCAATTAACATAAAAATATATTATATGATAATCATGGCAATCCAACTTAGCGGCGATCTTAATTTTTAAACCTTGTGTATCATTTAGAAGTGGGCCGTTGCGTCAAAATCCCTGCCATATTATGGTTTTCCTCTGAAGTAAAAGCTCCAAATTCATTGGAAAAGTAAGAACCTAAGCAAAAAAATCTTTGAGTAGTTTGTTCGTTTTAGTAGAGGTTTTACGGCGTTCGCAACTGCATAAGGTCATATAAGCACCAGAAGATTAGAGGTGTTACAAGAGAGTAACAAACATAAAAAAGAAGAAGGGGAGATAAGGATGATAGATGTTTGATAGGAAAAAAGAAGCAGACCACACCAGAGCACCCGCCAACCACCCACAATCTTTGAGTACTTCTCAAGGTATGGTTAACAGCCAATAAGATTTAGAATGTATAGACAGAGACATGCCATGCAACAATTCATTGCAAGCAATTGTGACCCCCAATTGTTCCAAAGCAAGTAACACAGCTAACATTAAATTAATGAAAGAAACATAATGGACAGCATAAGGAGTAAGTAAGTGAGCAGGCATGTTAAAAAAAAAAAAAAGACAAACATATAAAAAATTACCTGAACCACAAGTAAAGATAATGGGCTTTTTCAAATCCACATTATTGTCTTCGAAGATTTTCTTCAGCTCATCAACAGATTTGTAGGTTTTGCTCTCAGTATCCATTAACTTCACAAACGGCACATTCAAGGCTTGTGGAATGTGCCCAGGCTTAACACCTACAATATAACAGAAGGAAAAACAAAATTAGTTAGACACCATCTCCCTGGTTTTTAATCTTCCTCGAACACACACACACACACACATACACACACTAATGTCTGTATAACTGCTCAGAATTTTATTTTCAGTAATCCATCACCCTAGAGTAACAGCAACATAAGTATCAGTACAGTTTCACTTTTTCATGGAATGGCGCAGTTATTTGGGCTAATATTTATAAGGTGGCGCAATATATATATATATATATATATATATATATATATATAACACGGCTGTCTAAATTGCCCCAAAACTGCCAGTTTAGTTAACGGGCAAGGGTTTCCCGCCCACCATTCCGAGATGGTAATAAATCAGCTGTCAGCCGTGCAAGGTACCGTGACGGCAGTGGCACTCCCGGCGCACCTCAGTCGTGCCCAGGAAACTTGATTCCAGTCATTTTCGATTAATTTGATCCCCAATATATCTCCTGATCTAAAGATACGATGTGTCCATATGGGGTCTCATTTTAAAGGGCTACTTTAACCCAACGAGACGATATAATTTTTTCTGGTGTGCCTTCACTAGTGTTAATCCTGCTGGCGAGAAGTGCTTTCCATCCTTTATTGCTTTTAAAGCAACTTTTATCTATTCATTTTTATTTGAAGTTATTTTTCTCAGTAATCTGACCTACAATTAAATTTTTTTTTCTTAATCACTTTTGAGAAAAGAGTACTGAGTTACATGTGAAAGTGAGAACATTGTACATATTCTGTGTGATTCATAGTGATCAATTTTGTGTAGACCTTAGAGTGTGAAAGTACCCCAATCCTTGTTCGCCTTGTTCGGATTTCTTCTGCTTTTTTTTGCTGTGGAGTATTGGGAACATTAATATTCATATAATGGACATGGTGTATTCATATGTAGAACATGTGGAGGTAGAAGTCCATCAAGAAAACAGAAATAGCAAAAGTAAGAGAAAAGCGTACAAATGCATTGACTTTGCACTTGATATCTTGTTGGTATTTGGGGTTACGATAGCAGTAGGACACATTTGTATGCGGGAACTAGATCTATAGTAAGGCAAGAAAAGCAGCTGAAACCTACTCAAATTTGAGGACAGCTTTTCAGTCTGATATACGCGCTAGCGACTGTTCGATATGCACACACTATCATCGCACATCAATGGGGAGCAAGAACATTCCAGTACAATTAGAAACAATAAAAGCATCAGAAACTACAGAGACAACACATTCACCACATACATTTGGAGACTCGGAAAACTCAACAAACAACTCAACTGCAGAGCCATCTACACAAACACACACAGAGGACAATACTAGGCAGGAAGAAAGACAGGACGAAGACATCACATCTCTCGACACTAGCCCTGCAACATCAACCATAAGCCACAGTGAGGTTGAGCTTCAAGTCCCCCCCCTATTGCTACATCCACGCCATCCAAACCTACACAGATAGCAGCACTTCTACAGCATTTAAACAAAGCAGATTCTTCTCTCAGTCTCTAGAGATCTCTTCCAACGCGACGACTAACAAAAGAAGAAAATCTTAATACTCATTTAGTTAGGAGAAAATGAAACAGTCAAACGCAGGAAAACGACGCAGAACTGACGAATTTTCCCAGTTTCAGGGGTAGGCCTACATATATATGTTTGTACATGTGTAAATGAGTAGTAAGTGCACTGTGATGATATTTATCAAGGACCCTAATTTTCTGTGATTCTATATTCAAGCTTCAATATCTTTGCTTTGAAGATGCGTACAATGATGCCACCACATGAGTGTTTTCTTTATCCTACTTTCATCATGCTACCGTAATTTTGTCAGAATCAAAGGATAAAATCATGTTCTATTTTTACTTAAAATATTTGACCCCTTAACAACTTTGCATAATTACTATACAGTTTTATGGCAACTGTAAGTCTGTAACAGTACCCAGTACAGTTTCACGATCGCTTCTACGTGCCCACACTATATTGATCGTTCAGCGTGTGTGATTTTCTGTGAGATCACAAGAATAGTTTTTGTTTACTGCCTCAGTTTATACGCTTAAAAAACGAAGTGTGATAAGAAAACAACTGTAACTGGGCATCGGCAGTGAACCGGTGGCGCTGATCCGGTGACCGGGGTCACAGAGTATCGGGTTACGGGGAGTGCCGCGAGCTAGCGGTTTGACTAAGTTGGCGGTCGGAAACAGCCGTGATAAAAATATGATAAAAGGTCACCTTTTTTGAAAAAAACTTTTAAATTAATGTTTTTGGCTCACCAGACTCTAGTGATTGTTACGACTAAATGACCAATCGCAGCCCCCCCCCCCCCCTCCCATAATATTCTAGCAACGTAAATTATTATAACTCATTTTTGATCTTCAGTTTTACAGGTTGAACAGTCAATAGAAATAGAATGCCATTAATTATTCGGCATTCTCCGGTTTGACCCAAAGAGTACTGGATATCGACAATGACTGAAATAAAGTCAACCCTGTGTAAGACGGCCGCCCATTGTCAAGGAGAAAAGCGGCCGTACAACACAGGTGGCCGTTTTAGGCAGGGCATATCAAGATGAAGAAAACAAACCATTCCCATCTGAGGTCCCAATCGAAAGTAGGCGCATTGTTGTTGTTGTTGTTGTCGGTTTGTATTTCGTTATTCTTCTTAATTTGTTGCTGATTTTGCACAAGGGTGACAATAAAACGAAATGTATCAGAAGAGGAAGACCGAGTGCCATGTTAAAACATCACCACTTGGAGAACGAGCGACGCTTCTGTTGTGTGTCAAAATAAGGTGGCCGCGGCTGCATTGGACAGGTGCCCGTTTTACACAGTTAAATTATACAGAAAAAATGCAAGGGGGGGAAATGGAAAGAGGCCGTTTGTACAGGGGGCCGTTTCATAGAGGTGGCCGTCAGGGCAGGTTCGACTGTACTTGGTATCAAGTTTTATCCGAAAAAGCAAGAGATGTGCTTCTATTTTTGTAAGTACAAAATGAGTAGTAAAATTCCACTTGATTTTAACAATGGGTGTGTGTGTGTGTGTGTGTGTGTGTGTGTGTGTGTGTGAGTGAGTGGATGTGCATGTGTGTCCTCCTGACCAAACCAAAATATGGGGGGTTTTAGGGGAGCATTACTTCCTCAATTTAATTGTTATCTTATGTTTTAAAGTTAGGTTTGATATCTCTTGCTCGCCAAATGCCAACAAACATCATATCGGCATCTGCATGCTGCATTGAGTAATCGAGTAGAACTAGACGTAATCTCGTCGGTGCAGCCAAAATTCATACGTTATCGTTGGGGCCAAAATTATAATTTAGACAAGACCTGCACAAAAGGCCATCATCAATAACCGTCATCTGTTCAACGATTCATTCCCTTAGATTGTTTGCATTTTTCCCCCATCATATTCACTTTACTTTCAATATATCATTGTCATCGATCTATCTGTGCAAACAATATGCCGTAGTCAAACAATTTCATTGGTCTTAAAATACATTCTAACCCATGAAAGTCAAAAGAGCACAGTTAGAGTAAGAGATAGATTTGCTTCTAATTCTACTACAACTGCTTTACTATTCGGACTCGAGTCTGAATATGAAAAAATGTTATTCGGACTCTGATTCTTGTCCAACATGACATCACTTCCGACTTACGACTTCCTGAGACTCGTGACTCCGGCTTCCTGTCCTGCCTCACTCGTGACTCGCCTCAGGCTGGGTAGAGACCGGGATCACTTCGGGCAAAATGGCGTTTTGTGCAGGAGCGGAGTTTTTATCTTACGATGAATTTGAGGCCAGCCTGAAAAGTTACAGCGCTTCTAATAAATGTTTATTTGTCAAGAGGTCACCAGAAGCAATTAAAGATGGCTCGTTAGCATGTGTCAGGGTCGGAAGGGCGGCCTGCACACGTGTCGCTGTGTGTGCGTGTCGGGGAGGGGGGGGGCACTTTCGGTCCAGGCGTTGAACGTCGCATACGCGTCTGTCTTTTATCCCCCGGCAACTGATCATTATTACAATAATAAGCTAGTCTTGACGTAGATCTAAGTAATGAATTGTGCGCTGGTCTATGGAATCAAAAGTTGCCGTATGCTCGGCTCTACACAGCAACACAACTTTTTCTTGGTAAACAATCGAGATGACACAAGCTTGTGTATTTGAACGAATCGTTTTTTTTTACACAGCTCATAATGTGTAGGTGCCAGGTGGTCTGCTAATCTTCAGTTTTACCTTTTTCTACAACAACAAAAGTGGGAAACATGGGGGGGGGGGGGGGGTATCAATGAGGCGGCGGGCATTGGATCGGCAGATAAGGTGTGGGGGAAACATGGCGGAAAAATTGAAGCACTGAACGTTAGATCTATAGAACGAAGCCACTTTCTTTTTTCGGACCCGAGTCCGAATAACATTTTTTCATATTCGGACTCCAGTCCAAATAGGAATTTTTTTTTATTCGGACTCGAGTCCGAATATGAAAAAATGTTATTCGGACTCGAGTCCGAATAACGACGGCCTCACACAATCATTAAACAAAGATGCAATGAAATATATAATATAATCTAGATCTAGATTTAAGATTTAAGATCTAAGGAAAGATTATGATTAAGTTACCATGCAGTTACACCAGGCAAGGTGATTTTGTTTCAATACTTGCAGAGCAGGCAATGAAAATTACCTGGAATTGGCTCTGGAGCAGTCCCTTGAAATCTTCCTGGTGGTCTTGCGTCTATGAGCACATATTCTCCCGATTTGACATTGCTGAGAACATCATCAAATGATTTGACCAAATTGGAACGAAATTGAGCTTTGAAGACACCTCTTTTCATTTCACTGGCTTCCTCTGTAACAGTACCCCCTGCCTTCAACCACTTTTGTAAACCACCTTCAAGGATGGACACTTTGTCATGCCCAAAGCACCTGAATGTCCACCAAACTCTTTGAGCCGAAAAGACGGGGAACATCGGGTTGTTGTCATAAACTACGACATGACTTTCGTTGTCGATGCCTCTTGACCCAACATATTCCTCAAATTGTTCCACAGAAGGGAGCATGTGGGGTAAATCATACTGTGACGTGGTATCAGCACATCCATTTATGTCAAAGTAGGTAGCACCTGGAATGTGTTGCTTGGTGTACTCAGCCCTGGCATCTCTCCCGGAATTCTCCATGTGAAAGGTGCCATCAATGATCCTCAGATTGGTCCACCCAGACTTCAACGAATCCTTTAGCCATTCAGTGGTTACAATGGTTGGTGTCGTTTCACCCGACACCATATCTCTATAGGTTTTTTTGTACATGTTTCAGGAGCACCAGGTGAATCACAGCGGTCAGCACTGGGGCGAGCTTGTCCGGCTGGTGTTTATATCCCCCAAGTTGATTGATTGAACATTTGAGTCCACGACCTTGACATTGTTATGGTTGACAACTTGCGCAGTAGCAAAGAGACCATCGAGTCACGTTCTATTAATTATTCAGGGGTACAACGACATGACGTACAATAATGCTCATAAAAAGGCTCTATAGACTCACGCTATAAATTTAAAAGGTGTGGGCATGAAAAGACCCCACTGACCCTCGATTTCCTGAGGAAATGTGGAAAATTAATTAAGCAAAATATAATAACGAAACTTCAACCGTACATGTTTGAGAAAAGAAAGTAGGATAGGCTTAGGCCTATTGTTTATATTAACGACTGAACTCAAAATATGCCAGTTAGGTTTTGTAGTTTAGTGGTTCATCATTCTAGTGGGGGGGGGGGGTTTCGCTTAAAATAGCCATCAATAATTTTGCAGCCTCTCCATTACAAACCAATACCTTGAATATTGTTGAGATGGTAATAAAAACAAGAAAAAGAATACCTCATGCAGGGTGGATTTCTACCATCATGAGAGCAAACTCAATAATATGTATTAACACAACAAATTTTGTATAGTTTTTTCTCTTTGTCGAAGCCTAACAACTATTGTTCGCTGCTCTTTGAAAGGGAATATATGCCAAATAGTACTTTTTTTGACTCACATCAAGGACGTTATCTGACTATCACCAATCAGTGAACAGAATAACATCAACTTTAAATTATTTTCAGATAAAATATTGCCTGAACATGTAACACTTTTCTCTATATTTTCCTTGATCGTTATTAGCCTATAACATGAGGAGCATTAAAAAACAACAACAAACAAACGAACAACCCCCCCCCCAAACAAAGCAAAAACACAAACAAAACAACAACTCCAAACCTTTCTTGTTCTCTTCGCTGGATGGTTCACCACGCGTAGAATCCCTGGTATATTTACGGAAACGACTGCTTGCGTTGACTGAGTGGACTTCACTGACGGCTTCAAGATAGAGGCTTTTAAAGGCATAATTTCGTTTTATTCTTTTCCTCCGAGAACATTGCCTTTGACACTCCAAGTTATCTCTTTGCTGTTACAGTGCATGAGGCCTGTTGCTGAGGAAAAAAACCAACATCGTCATAATGAATGCAGGTCGAGGCAATAGAAATAATATCAATCAGATAGATCTAGTGGTACCACAATTCGTGCCAAATGATTTTGCTGATGGTAAGAAGTGCTTTCAGTGAGTTGGCTCATCGTAGATCTAGATCTATATAATCTAGATCTAGATCTAGAATCTAGATATAGATCTAGTCTAGGTCCCCTTTACATTTTTCAGTCAATTGATGTTTTATGAACCTACTGTACAAGAATAAAGGGAGGACTTCCATAACGGGCGATCAATATGAGACGCGAGTAAAGATCTTGGGTCAGGGTTAAAAAGTCTCTTTTTTATTGTGTTTGTAAAATTGTTGGGGTGGTCGCTCCTTACAAAAGTCCTTCCAAAGTAGATAATCCATCCCCAAGATTCTAGTACATAGAAATCTAGATCTATTTAGCGAATTCGGCTGGACATGTAAATGTTTTAGTTAGGCCTGTACAAATTTCGCTAGATGATCCTACGAACACGATAGGTTAGGGAAGTACAGGATAGATCTATATACTGGCCACATATATATATATATTATATGCTATAAATACATACAAAGAATAAAAAAACATGTAGGCTATTTATAAGAAAAAAAATTTAGATCTAGAACATGAAAATCTATTCGCTAAATTCATGTTTAGCTGTGAATGCTAGACTGTAAAAGGACGAATTGATTCTAACTCGACATGTTTCCGGCACTACTGAAAGTTGAATTAGTGAAGAAGATATGAGTGAAATAGGAAAGTTGATCATGGTAATAAGACCTTTAAGAAGAAGTGTCATGAGATGCTTTGAAACTTCATGCAAGCAGTAGCAGTTGTCATTCGCTCATTTGTGTCAATTGTCACCATAATCTTGCAGAATTCTCTTCTATTTTTTGCAGTTTTTGTGGTCACAAATATAGTTGTAACCCAGATCGAACTACCTGTACTCGGACTTGCTCCCCACACTAATTTTTAATGGTACAGTGGAGTCCACTTATATACAATGGAACTCGGATTCAACAAGCTCGGATTCAACGAGATGAGATAGATTCCCGTTTTTTTTCTTCTTTAAAATCAATAAAAATAGCCCGGATTCAACTAGCACTTAAATTAGCGAGCTCGGATTCAACGAGGTCGCTTCCAGGGTGAACAGCCCCTGCAGACGTGGCTTCGCTAATTTTTCTCCCAGAACGAACTTTATCTATTCCCGGAAAATATCCATTGCACCTGCATCGTGAACCATTATTCACTTACCCGATTGCAAACTACCAATCAGCGGCCTTTTTTCATACCAACACGTGCGTTGTTGGCATGCGCATGTATCTGCTCTGGCGTGTGTCGGGGTCGGATGGGCGACCTGCATGCGTGTCGGGGAAGGGGGGGGGCAATAGCGGTCCCAGCGTTGGACATCGAAGATACAAACGCGTCAGTCTTATTACAATGATAAGCTAGTCTTGAGGTAGATCTACATAATGAATTGTGCGCTGGTCTATGGAATCAAAAGTTGTCGTATGCTAGGCTCTACACAGCAACACAATTTTTTGGTAAACAATCAAGATGATACAGGCGTGCATTTGAACGAATCAGTCATTTTTTTGTACACAGCTCATAATATGCAGGTATTGCAGGCACTACTTGTGACTTCTCTTTGCACATTACTTGCTCAGTGCCTGTAGTTATCTACACAAAACCTCAAAACCTAACGAACACTCGGATTGAACGAGATTTTAGGTCTGGCCCGGCGACCTAGTTGAATCCGAGTTCCACTGTAACAAGTCCTGAAATAACGAGAAGTCTGTTATAAAAAGACATTATTCTAAAACCCCGTTTTTATCCCTTTATCTTTGTACAAAAAATACTGCTATAGCACAATATCAGACAAACATGCAAGTCGGTTATAGGGCATATAGGCAATTTGATTTATACATTATGCAAAACCTCGCCAGTTGAGAAACTTGTTGGTGATCTAGTAAAACAAAGAATGTGAGAGCACAGGTGTGCCAATAATGAAGGCTGGAACGAATTAGTAGGGAGGGTGTAGCATGCGTAGATGAACGGGACGCATCGCGTGATAGGCCTGCCTAGTCTTGATTATCTAGGCCTACCATGCCTTTCACTTCTCCGATTTGGGGATGGAGAGGTCACAGTGCTGTGATGGATGGAGCAAATGTGTGACGTGCGCAAGCAGACGGAACACACCTCATGGTGTGGAGGAGAGGGGGACAACACAGCAGGCGAGTTAGCCTAGAGCCCTTTCTTTTTCATCGCCAACGCCAAGCTGTCAACATCGCTAGCGCTAGAGAAAGAAACCTGATTCGATTTTTTATCAAATAAGGTCAAGTTGAACTAAAGCATCATCAGGGGAGATAACAAAAAGAAATAAACAGAACACCAAACTCGTGAATAAGGCCTACTTTATTATTTCCCTTGAATTTATAACGAGAAGTCTGCTAAAAAGGACATTTTGCACCAGTCCCTTCCCTCTCATTAGTCTAGCCCCCCTAGGAAATCGCGGTCTTGCGGCCGCAAGTGAGGCCGCGTTTTTCGTCGAGTTCCGCGATAAACCCGCAATTTTTTTCAATTTTCGCAATTTCTTGCAATTTAAGGCAAAATTACATCAACGCTTTAATTTTAACAGAATTTTTTATACGAAATTGTGTGAGTAAAGAACCGATAGAATGAAAATTCTTGTTGAAAAAGTGCAAAACATGACATGTCGCAAATGTTGTTACGGTAACTTGCTTAATTTTGCATTTTTCTCGCATAATTTGGCCATCTAAATTTGCATAATTCTACGGGGAAAGTGTAACAAAGAAACAATGGACGTCAACATGAACTTGTGACAGAAGCATCGCTCTTCGTGTGGTGGCGACCCATGCGTTTGTTTTACCATAGCACTTGGTCCTCCTTGTCTGACATATTTAGTTTTATTGTCACCTGGGCGCAAAAGCAGTAACAAAAGAAAAAAAAAACAACGAAAATAACAACAACAACAATGCGACTACCTTCGGTTGGGACCTCAGAAAGGAAGGGTTTGTTTTCTCAGAAAGGAATAGTTTGTTTTCTTCATCTTGATCAGTCCTGCCGAAAACGGCCACCTGTCTTATACGGCCACTTTTCTCCTTGACAATGGGTGGCCGTCTGACACTGGTTCGACTAATGAAAAACTAGCCTTAAACATTTTCATGGTAGCTTTTTTTGTACTCTGTGAGATCTAATTAATATTGTTGTTAGGTAGGGTGTGGAAACAAAGTATTGAAAAAATTTACTTTAAAGTTTCCCTGTTAGATCTGAATCTAGTTCTTCTCCTAATGAATATTGTTTGATCTGTCAGCCATGATATTGTCTCTGAAACCTTTGACAACACACAATGTACTACACATGTGCAAAGTGAAAAGCTGTTGAGACACTTATAAACATTTTCTTTCTATATATATCATATATATAGGCCTATATCTTTCAAATGTTTTCAATGCAAATTCAGAATTTTAATTTTAACTTTAATAAAAGGGGGGAGGGGGGGTATTTTGGGACCTCATTTATGATTTTAAAATCTCTGGTATTATAGGTGAGTGTGTATGGTATACAACAAGCAACAGAAGTGTAGTTTCTTTTGAGACCTTTGAGAATTACATGGACAGAAGAGAAATCAATTGGGGGGGGGGGGGGGGGGGGAGTGCTGAAAGAAGCTCATGTGGGTCGCTTATTAATAGGAACAATCAGGCGTTGACAAATGCAGTTTTTAGAACACTTGACTTGACAGAAGTTTTGAACGTCTTGGTCGCACTGGAAAAATAGAAGGGAAATAGGGCAGGGCAGGGGTAGTTGACCCTGAGAAACTTATTTGGAAAAACCTGAACAGATGAGTGACTGGGAAACCCCAATATTATATATGATTTTTGAGAGCATCTGAGCTGATAAATGAATGTTGTATAAAGAACCATGATGGCTGACGTCTGTTTTTTACTGTTTAAGATCTGGCACTTTATGATGGTGATGGTAAATGGTATACTTTTTTAAAGGTCCCTTCTAGGTTTTTGGAAACTATTTTGTTTTTTGTTTGTTTTTTAACCTACCATACCATGATTTCAGATTCTCCAACTGAGCGAGACCCAGGTCCAGGCTATGATGGTGGCTATATTGCTGCTGGATGGAGGATGATCAAGTCTCTGGTGGTCGAGCTATTTCCATTTCTACACTCACGGGAAGTATTTTTCCTTAGGTATTCAGTTTTCATTTTTGCGCTTGCTTTATCATATGTTAGTCTTTCAAGCTAAATTGCTAAATGGTGATAGTCCATCAATTTTCAAGCAGATTTCGGTGGGGAGGTGACCAATATTTGTGATGTTTTTGCAGAAATAGTCTTTCCCTGCGGCCATTGTCCTTTCTCCTGATTAATCTTTCATTGTTTAGTAGTCTCCGCCTAAACACATGGTGCTTGTGGGGGGGCTCCTTAGCGTGTGTTTATACGGAGCGCACGTTTATATGAACCTTTGCAAAGGGAGGAAGGGACGCAGTCATCTCATTTCCTTAATATATTCTAGTGACCTCCCTTTGGGGTGGGGGTCACTTTAGCCGATAATGTGAAGACATGTGACTGTTTTGTGAAGGATACAAAGGCATTGAACGGGTGTGGGGGGGGGGGGGGTAAGAATGACGGACTCTATGTAATGATATGCACCCTGAAATTGCGGGAACACATAGCCTAAAAGGAAACTGTTGGTGATAGTCGTACAGATGGAGCAGCCACGTGGCTTTCAAAGTTACCATCCCCAACCGTAAATGCATGGACGACATCAGAATCACAGATCTCTACATTCAGAGAAACCTTTCTCTTTTGATTTGTTGAACAAGTACGTAAGTTCTTCGAGTGCAGCTGATTAGGCTTACATGACTAATCTTTAATCCTATAGAGGCCTATCTAGTGTTTTACAGCATTTACACGTGTTGCGCGTCATAGGCCTAGGTCTGACTAAACATTACATGCAGTCATCCAAACACCAGTCAGAAACCTTCTCTCAGAGATCCATATCCAGTGACCAATAAAAAAAATTTTCAGCCCCCCAACCCCCAAACATTTCACCAACCAGTCCTAGACCTATGATTCATTGAAAAGTTGTGTGTGAAAACGCTGTCCATCACTCTCTTTGTTGGGCGTGAGGGGCAGTCTCACCAAACATCCGGTTTTCTAGGCTTGTCTGTGCAAGCTGTGCTGGTTGTAGTGAAAATTTCCCCTTGACAAGCTTTACCTGTCGACGTGTTTAGTGGATTGGAGCGTGCGTTTAGAGGGAGTGACCGTTTGTAGTCTAAGTTATATTGTAAAAAACCTATCAGATGACGAAAGTGTGTGTTTGAGCAGAGCGCACTTTTGTATGGCGATCATTTAGTGGAGACTACTGTAATAACAAGACAGTTTTCTTTTTCAATAATTTAGTCAAGTTGCTATTCTTTTTTATATTCTTACACTGAACAACAATTATTTTTTCTGATGGATTATGTTAAAAATGTTTGGAGATGAACTGACATGTGTTGTTGGTAGGCATTAAAATTAATGACTTGTAGGCACTGCTTCCTTCTGTGTCTCTGTTGGTTCTGTCTGTCATATTCTCTGGGGGTTTTTGGGTTTTTTTGTTTTTTCTTAGAATGAAATGGTCATTATCGTGTTTGTATGCTTTTCTTTGACATAAACTGGAACAAGAAAAGTTAAAGCAGATGTGATTACAGAATTGTAACTTCTCTATTGGTTAGGAATCCTTTCTAGTCTCTGTTTCGCTGCTAATGCCGTTCTCGTGAGTATGACTGAAGTTATCTGTACTATGCTTATTTTGCTCCACAGCCTCAACAGGACACAACAATGCATATTGGAAAATCCGTGCACATCGGTTTTCTACTCATTTATTGCTGTCTTTGGAGTGTTTCCGATGCTGTTCTTTCTCCTGACGATATGCAGTGTTTTCACCTTATCGGTTGTTGGATTTGTGTGTTGTCAAGGTCAGTGGAAAATATTGAACATTGTTCGGTATAAAACAAGTATTTCACTGTGGAAGTTTCATAAAGTGAAGTTTGTCATTGTCACAGGCAATCCACTCAAGTCCAAAATTTGAGAATTTTAAAATTTTACACCCTCCCAAAGCTCTATCAAAGATGCACCTTTCAGCATCACCAAAATGCCGTTTAACTCACTTCAGACGGGTCACACAACAGTTGCGTGACCCCCGCCGCGACGCTCGCGACGGGTCTCACAAGCCCTGCGTGACCAACTTTGGAATTTTTTTTTCGCTCTACAAATCACGCACGGATCGCGAGACCCGCCTCGTACCCTTGTTTGGCCAAGCCTGAGCTACTTAGACTTCGTTTCGTATCTCTAGGGCCGGTAGTTTTTAAGTTATTGAAAGTGAAGGACAGTGACCCCAACTGGGGTTGAACAGACCGGAACTCGCGCTTTGTTTTTTTCTATACAGCTGATAGTAATCCGACAGCCGCGTCGTAGTAACGGTCGAAGAAGTCGCATGAACAAGAATCACATAATTTCGCCGTTTTCTATACTTCAGTGCGTTTTACTAGTTCTAGTGTCTCAGAATATGATGTATCTAATTGTTAGGATCCTGGATATGTACCCGAACACGGCCCGAGTCGTAGTTCTAGGGCTAGATCTAGCACTAGTACCGGTGTTGTTTTTCGCGCGACGAAATCACAACGTCGTGCCGTACATCTGTCTCATGTAATTCAGTGTATGGGTCTGAATCAATGCACAGACCAGCTTTTATATTTTCACCAAACACTAACACATGTATACAAATCAAACCAGAACACTTTGAACTTTTATTTTTGTTGTTACAGTGAATTTCATTCTACTTGTCACGTCTCTGAAAATTTTTCAGAAAATAAAATTCATGCCAATTTTTAAAAAATCATACAAATTAAAGTATTAGACTTAGACAACTTTAGTTTTTTATATTAGTTTAAGCTTGAATGTTACTTTACTATGTCAAAAAATGATTACAATAGGGTAATTCTGAGAGTTGTGGTGATTTATTGAAATACCCCCCAAAACGCCAGTCTTCAACGCTTGTGACTGGTGAAAGGGCCCAGTCGCAAGTGAGTTAATGCTATAGTCAAGGCTTACAATGTTCTTGCTTTTTATGCTTCCTGATAGGAACAATACAACAAAAACTTGTTTTTATTCTCTGGTGTAAAAAGTACCTAAATGGGCTTAAGTGGATTACTTTCGACACCAACGAATTGATGTATTCAAATTCAACTTTTCTAGAGACAGCATAGCTTTTTTGGTTTGTCTTCATGGACTGAAATAAACATTTATTTCCTACTGGATTGTGATTATGCTAACTTAAATAGTCCATGGCTGAGCCAGTTATGTCAGAGCTCTCACTATTTTGTTGTTTCGACTCATGGACAATAGAAAAGATTAACTAATTACAGTAGAACCTATCCAAGATGACTGCCCTTTGTCAAAGAGAAAAGAGGTCATCTTAGACAGGTGGCCCTAATGGACAAAGTCATTATATATATATATAGAGAGAGAGAGAGAGAGAGAGAAAAAAACATGAGGAGAGATGTGGGAAGTGGTCATCTGTTCAGGTGATTGTCTTGGAAAAGTGGTTGGTAGAGCAGGTTTGACTGTACCCAAACTGACACGCAGCTTTGTGAAAATTAGTTGGGGATTTGACTGACTTAATGCACTGACAGCCAATACTGACTCCGGGTCGGTAGGCTTAAACATATGAGAAACACCGAACCCACACCCCTGTCAGTTTTGTTTTTTCACTATTTCTACGTTACAGTACTAGCATTTACTGACCTGTGATCGGTCTTGATAGTTACTGATCTAAATTGTGTCGATGGGGGTAAAACACTTGCATTATATATTTTTGGCGGGTGCTACTTGCCCGATCTCGGGTGGCTAGTGTCAGGCTACTCGGCCGCTACTGGCCCTTGGGGATTTCTGCAACCTCGGGTGGCTAGCATTTTCTGCCCACCCGGAGCCGGTCACCTAGATCTAGTCTTAGTCTTATGCAGCGTCGTGATGTTATCAAAGATTGTCTCACTACTACCAAGATGTTTCAATTGCCCCATCTCGCGTCCGAATGAGACTTGGGCGCTAGATCTACCTGGTCTCAGTGCGTGACGGCCCGTGATACGAGTGTAAACAAACGTTCCTACGCTGAGTTGAAAGCGAGAAATTTTGTCTGCTGGCAGAGAGAGAGAGAGAGTGAGAACGAGAGGGAAAGAGAGAAAGAGAGTGAGAGAGAGAGAGAGTGAGAGAGAGAGAGAGAGAGAGAGAGAAAGAGAAGAGGGGGGGGATGTTTTTGTTATTTTATTATTAGTACTACTGATTCCTGTCGTTTTCTCTCTGCGTCGGTTCAAAAGCTGACCCGGTGCATTACAGTCATTATTGTACATATTATGGCCTGTCCCATCTTCATGCATGACATATATTATAATAATGTCAATTTGGTCTGATCTTTGCCATCAAAGTCAAACTTTCACGTTGGAAATGTAACCAGTAACAATCAGACAAGACTATTAGATCTATAGATCTTTGAGCCTTTTCTAAAAGGTCGTCTTTCTGAGGTACAGTTCTCTTTGTAGATGTTTTCAGGGAGAAAAAAGAATGGAAATCCAATCCTATTTGGTGTCAATAGATCCAGTGAATGCCACTGGTAAACTGTGAGAAAAGTTAGATAGATGGAGAAAGTCGGGTTTTTTTCCTTTTAATAATGTAAAGAAAAGGCCTCATGTATGACATGGCTTGTACTGTAATATAACTTAATAACGCGAACTCCCATCAAACCTTATTTAGGCCTCACATAATAGCCAAAATAACCAAACTTGTGTAAAATATAGGTTTTTTTTCCCCATTATTAAAAAAAACACAAAAAAACCTCTTCACATCCATTTTCCATCACAGCTGTAGAATCTACGTGAAATTTGATGTACATGTATCTAGAATAAATAATGTAAGGTCATTTTCCTTGTATTCATCTCGTAATCTGCTGTTAAAAACCTGTGCCGCCTGTACATGTCTGACTGAATCTATTAATAAATGTGGGTTTTTTTTCTTTTATTTTGACTCATGGACCTTCTTCTACTTGTACTCGTGGATACATGCAATAATAGAGAATAGAATAATGAGCCTGGCTTCAGTCTTCAAACCGTTGTAGTTATAACATACTCTAATTTACGGCATGGTCCACTTCTCCCAAGGAATGTGTATCAAAAAGTTTGGCATCAATTCCATAGTTCTAGTTCACCCCTACTGAATGTTAGTTTATTTTTCTTTAAAAAAACAAACGGTGGGCGTTTTTATTTTCACTTTCGTTGAATGTGGATTCTTCATCAGTATTGTTCAAAAAGGAGTGCTTAAACAATATAAATTATAAAACATAGCAGGCCTACAAGTATTCACGCCTTCACACCGCCAACTGTCTGAGTTGTACGGTCCTAAATTAAATAGCAGGCCTACAAGTATTCACACCTTCACACCGCCAACTGTCTGAGTTGTACGGTCCTAAATTAAATTTGCCACGCCATACCGACAGCGAACTGACTGCCAGAGGTACACACTGCACACGACACACAACACCCAACTTGACTAGAGAGAGAGAGAGAGCGAGTGAGAGAGAGAGAGAGCGAGTGAGAGAGAGAGAGAGAGAGAGAGATAGAGCGAGAGAGAGAGAGAGAGAGAGACACAGAGAGAGAGACAGAAAGAGAGACAGTGACAGAGAGAGGACCAATCGGACTCTTGACTTGGAGGACAAGGAGCGATTCTGTCTAAAGGAGCATGCGCAGAAATCTCCAGGGGCCAGAAGCGGCAGGCTAGGCAGGGCTAATCAACCAAATTCGTTCGCCCGGAACATGCACAGAAATCCCCACGGGCCAGTAGCGCCAGGCTACTCGACAAGATCGGGCGACTAGCCTGATGCTATCCTCCCGAGATCGGGCAACTAGCCACTCCATATATTTTTCCCCCAGCAGTTACAGAAAGTTAAGGCATACTATTTAATGCCCGTTTAATTTGGTAGCTGCTTTCCTTGACCTATTAGTATAGCATCTGTGTTTTATTTTTTGGTGAGATGGGTTACTAAGGGTATTTTTTCTGAAAGAGTTTATGCGATTTTATGTTGAACATACAGATCGTCCGGTCCGACCTTTAAATAAAAAGCTGTTTGTTTCTATGGGTTCTGATACTGAACAAGGCATACCAGGTGGTCACAAAAGTGACTGAGAATACTTAGATCCCAATTATTGTGTTAACACTTTGCCATCATAAGGCTCATATAGTAAAAACCCTTCCCATCAAAGGGAAAGGCATTTTGGGGAAAATCCAAAGAAACAGGATGGTAAATATCGCCGATCGGCGAGATGTGACCGCAAAGTGTTGAAAAGAGTATAAAATGTGCCTTTATGGGGCTGCTTCATGCTGTTCCTCAACCAGTAGTTCAAGTAATTCCAATTTTATTTTTGTTCTTAATCATCATACAAACAAAAGTAGAAAATCTATTTTCACCTCAATAAAACACAACATAAAATTGAAAAATAGTGAAAATTATTAGTGTATACCTTGAAAAGTTATCTGATGATGAGTATTCTTTAAAAAACACCCTTTTTAAATGCTGGCAGCCACGGTTAAATTTGGATGTCAACCTACAGCAGTCAGTGAGTTGAGAAGGTTAATAGGTTAAATCCAAGTTTTTCGAGTAAATTCTCACAACTGTTAAGATCTTGATTCAGAAAGTTCCTTCTAAATTTTTGGCAAAGAATGAAATCAGATTTGCAAAGTGTGTTTTTAATGAATTTTTTAAAAATCTCAGGTATTAACTTGATCATCTCTTTGTTTAAAAGTACAGTCAAACCTGCCGTGACGGCCACCTCTATAAGACGGCCACCTGTACAAACGGCCACTTTCCATTTCCCCCCTTGCGTTTTTTCTATATAATTTAACTGTGTAAAACGGGCACCTGTCCAACGCGGCCGCGGCCACCATATTTTAACACACAACCCATCTCACACTAAGCAATTATACCTGTCTTAGACGGCCACCTTAGTGACTCCATTACGTTTTGTCATAAATTGTGCATTGGCTCCTGGTGTTGTGGGCGAGCCGTTATAATACAATTACCTGTCGTTGTTAGGCCCCTCCCACTGTTGAACCAATTTTCAGCTGCTGGTGAGGTTAGCGTGAGATCCCTCATTCCCATAAGCCCCGCCCAGAACTCACATACAAATCGTAAGTGAGATGAGTGGTCACTGTTTACCCAGTTTGTAACAAAGGACGTCAACATGAACTTATGACAGAAGCGTCGCTCGTTCTCCGAGTGGTGGCGACTCATGTGTTTGTTTTAACATGGCACTCGGTCTTCATCGTCTGATACATTTAGTTTTATTGTCACCCTTGCACTAAATCAGCAACAAAATAAAAATTGCAAACGAAATACAAACCAACAACAACAACAATGAGGCTACTGAAAACTTTCGATTGGAACCTCAGATGGGAATGTTTTGTTTTCTTCATCCTGATCAGTCCTGCCTAAGACGGCCATCTGTCTTATACGGCCACTTTTTTCCTTAACAATGGGTGGCCGTCTTACACAGGTTTGACTGTACTTGCTTGTACTTGTATTAATTAATGCCTTAACATATTTCTATTCATTGGTCCACAGTTGTGATGTTTTGCCTGGCTGCAACTGTATTCACAGGAGTTATGTTCTTCATAGTGAGCACCAGCTTTCTTATTGCCTGCTCATGTGGTGCTACGATTCATACATTTTATTTATGGAGGTGGATGAAGAACTATATGCTGCAGCACGGAAAGGAAATACTCATTGAGATTCTTGACAATGCAGGAGCTCCTGGGCTGTGGTTGAAAAACTATTTATTTAATGAGGAGCCAAGAGACGACTAACAGCTTTTGTATTAAAGTATCCATTACACTTCGTTAAATACGACAAAATGATTTAAAGTCCACATTCTATTTTCCCCTTCTTAAATTGATTTGGTCACATAAATTTGTCAAACACTTCTTTTAGTTACACCAGACAAGTGTCAGAGGAGATGATGGCAAATACAATTTCCATTTATCTACTTCATGATAATTAAAGCTACCAATGTATGAATGACTGGGGTGATACAGCGATTAACGTATGGTGTCTCACGTAAGTAATAGAACAAACGTTACTTGAGTTTCCAAACAATAAAGAGCGAAGATAGCAGTTTAGTTTTTCTTTACTGTTTCTTTTGTATCAATTAATTTTTAATGCCACAATGTTTGAGTTATTTTTTTCTTTTTTTCTTGCTTGGCTACTTTGATGCGTTAATACAATAAGAGCAAAGTTTCTGATGAAATGGGTGCCATAGAAATTATGTGCAATGTTGTGTGGAGTCAACACTGTTTTGGACACTGAAACAGGAAGGTTTTATGATGAAGTAGAGTAGTAAAAGAATGTCTTACTGATGAATGGAGTTCACCAAGAATAATGTACTGGAAAAAAAAATAAAGCCTCTCTTTAAGTAAACACTGGCTCAAGGCTAGATTTGCTCCTTCATTGCAGTTACTGTGCTCAACCAAATGGCTGTGATTTGACATAAAATATGCTTTTCGAATATTATGTAGTTACAGTGTCATCTGTTCTTAATTAATTATGTGGATGGGGCTAAAAACACGTACATTTAAAAACAACCAAAAACAAAAGCATCAGTCCTACAAATTTTTCATCTATATATATTATATTGATCTTTCTTTTTCTCTTCCATATTTTCTTCTTGGGGTTGTACAGTGGAACAGCAGTAATAAAAACTAGGAACTGGCACTGGGCTGGTTCTGACTTTCATATTCTTGTGTCTTGTTCTTTCAGAAATCAGGGAGAGAATCGACAGGCATGTCTTGCCAAGAGCAACATTTATCATATTTTATGTACATTGTAAATTTGTGTTTGTGATGGCAAGATGAAGTAGTTAGGAAAACCTGCAGCAAGTAGGCCTACTAGTAGTAAACTGCAGGGGATGCTGAAAATGAATGAGTGCAAAGCCTGTCTTGGTATGCAAGAACAAACAAAACACAATCTGTGCTCTATTCTTCAGACAAGGTCTTGATCATTTGCTCCCAGTACTTAAATTTTTTTTAAAGGAATTGTTTGTTGTTCTTAGCTTGAATCATAATATGATTTTTTTTAAATGGTTTCCAGCAATTTGCATTGTTGTAAAACATTAAACCATGGTGCTCAAATGCTTGCTTGAAACCTGTTTACTATACTTTCCCTACACTAAACAGTCTACCTAGTTGTAGTGAACCTGCTGTTCGAAAGTTTTCATAGTGGAATTTCAAACTGCTGATATTCTTTTCAATTTTTTAAAATTATTCCTTGGTGCCTTCTCTACATAAAGATCTAGATCTAATACAGTATTGATGAGAATGTTACCTATTCCACTTATCAAGATTATAATATATATACTAAAAAAAATTGTTTTTTTTACTCTTGTTTATAAAGCCGATTATATTTTACATTAGTAGTTTCTTTGTGAAACTGTAGCAATATCCGATTTGAAAAGATAATTGTCTTTGCAATCTTTTGCAATTTGAAATATTATCCAGTTGTATCTTTGGAGTAATGTACCAAAACATTCCTACTTTCTTGAGCTGTGATTGAAATTTTGTTTGTTTAAGGCATGGCATGTGTGGTATACCATATGAAAGTGAAAGTTCACTACCTCTTCAGTTCAATTTTTTTTTACACTGAAAACATATTCTCCTGAGATTTCCTTTTGTTTTTCAATTTTCTTTACTTTACAAATATATAATGATTTATGTAAATATACCTTTACATCCTTATGTAGATTTTTTTTTTTTTAACAATGCAGACACAGGCCTACATTTTACAATTTACCTGTTCGCTTGCTTTCTTTAAGAATTATACTTTTAATGCAATATGGGTTTTCATGCAGGTTTTAAACTTGTACAATTTTTTTTTCATGTCAGCTCCTGAGGGCAAATATTAGGTAAACAGATTATGAGGAAACACCTGATAAGTGTAGGTTAGGCTCATTATAATGTTTTTTTCCATTCAAAGCATAATACGCATATATCAGATTCAGTATTTACTTTCTATGCCTGGTGGCATGGTATAAAGGTTAAAGCCAATGGAACCAAAATTGAAAGTTTTGTTTCAAATCAGAGCAGGGCGGACAAAGAATTTTTCGTCGTGGACAGGTAAAAAACCTCCGAAAGGAAGGAATTTTTGTTTCCCTTTCTGGGTTGAGCAGGTTTTCATTTTATAGAGGTAATTATAAAATTACAGAGGATTCTGTTATGACAGGTTTCTGTCTTGGACAGGTTTTCATTTAGGGAAGACCCGGGTCGGCGATCCCAGACCATATCGATAAAATTTTTCAAACTATCCAACTTTTGTTTTTGTTTTTTGCGGAAAAACATCCTTTGTCATCAGTTCTATTAGGTCACAATGACGAAACTGTTGAAAAAACAACCTAAATAAAAGGGCGTTTGAAAAGTGCAAAGTGCACTAAAAATTCTTTTGAAAATCTCTGTTTTTTCTGTTTTTCTCAAAATCTACTTTTTGACATATGTGACCTCCTTGGTGCAAGAAGTTTTCAAAAACTACAGAAGCTGGAAGCTTCAAATTTGGTGTACATGTGCTTTAGGATCTATTCTGGGGATCTGTGTGAGGGAATCTGGAAATATTTGTAACTTGTGGAAATATTCAAATTTTTTGTAATATGTAGCCCAAAATTTCGTTAAGTGACTCTTGGGATCCATTGACTTTGGGCTCACTTTTTTAGTTTTGAAGATAGGTCAAAATCCTGACATGGGTCCCCAGTCTATATAGGTTTGTACTTGTGTGCCAAATTTCAGACTGATTATTAAATATTTACTATGAAATTCTTCTGCACTAAGAAACTGGTTTGAAAATCCAAAATGGCCGCCACAGAGGCCAATTTTCCAGAAAAAATCAACAAAGTCACCCTTAATACATCCTATTTACCTATGAACTTCTTGCACAATTACATGAAAGTAAATAAAAGTAATTCGTTTAGAAAATTTTTCCAGGAGTGTATGTCTCCCCTTAAGGCAGGTTCAAATATACTGAAAATTAGTAATAATATAATAAAAATAAAGATAACTTTTTATGTCAGTGAAAATTGGCAATGATGTGTCAGATAGGTTACCTCTAAAGTACGGAGTTCCTCAGGGTTCGGTCCTTGGTCCTGTCATCTTTACAATGTACACGCAAAGTCTGTCATCAATAATTTCTTTATATGCCCTTAATTACCATCTTTATGCAGACGATACACAGCTGTATGGATTCACTACAACTGACAATGTACACAATCTCATAGATGTAGAATCGCCAGATGCATCAATGATATAAGAAAATGGATGTTCAAGAACAAATTAAAATTAAATGAGGATAAGACCGAAATATTATTTCTTCGTAGCAGCGCATGCAATGAAATCGACAATATCAGAATAAACATTAATGGCCACGAAATATCAGCCCAAACTAAAATAAAAAATTTAGGCGTGGTGCTAGATCAAGATATGTCAATGAACTACCATGTATCCAATCTTTGTAAAAATCTCCAACTAAAGAAAATAGGGAGCATTAGAAAATATCTATCTGTTGGTGTCACCAAAACTTTAATAACATCACTTATATTGTCAAGGATTGATTATTGCAATTCCTTACTGGCTGGTGTACCTGATGAACAGTTACAACAACTACAAAGAGTACAAAATATTGCTGCCAAAATAATTACTAAAAAATTAAAGCATGATCATGTGACTCCTATCTTAAAAGCATTACACTGGCTCCCAGTGAAAGAGGGTATCATATATAAAATCTGTTTAACTTGCTACAAGTGCTTAAATGATTTATCACCGGACTATCTAAAACAGCTTTTAACACCCTATGTGCCTCCTAGAACGCTCAGATCATCAAGTGACAAAACAACCCTTGTTAAGCCTAAAATAAATTACAAGTCATATGGCCAACGCTCTTTTTCATATTTTGCCCCACTTGTTTGGAATAGGCTTCCAAAAACTATCAGAGAAGCAGAAAATCTAGACATTTTTAAGAAGAAACTAAAATCATTTCTATTTTCATCATATTTAGATTAGACAGAATGCATCCAAGCTGTAGATCGTTGTGAGTTTGTATGTGCGAATGTACGTATGTGTGTATGTATGTGTGTGTGGTGCGTGCGTGAGTGAATATGTGTTTGCATGAGTATGTAACACTATGTACCTTTAAAATTGATTTGTAAATCCATAATATGTATCATGTTAAGCGCCATTATTATTATTATTATAACTTCGATAGCACCTACTCCTGGGTGGTTCTAGGCGCTTAAAATTTGTCATTATATATATACTTATAATATAAATATATTTAGGATTCCTTTTGGTTCAGTCTGCAAGTAAACTCTCCACAACAATAACAGTCTTATGGTTTTCATCATGTATAATAAATTAAGAAATCCTTGTCGGAGGGATGGCTTACCACTTTCTGCGTGTTGTTTTTGGACACTGGTAAATGTTCATCTATAAAGAAACCGCATTTATCATACTCAAGTTACGTATTATGTTGATTTTATTTCAGATTAGAAATCTTTCAATGTTGCATCGATTTTTGTGTATCTCCTTGCTATTTTATTGTGTCTGCTAGCGTCATGAAATTATGTTTTTTGATTCATGTTGAGAAGTTCGAAAGAACTTGTTTATAATGGCTTTTGCAGCAAAGATAATGTTGCTGTAAGAAGTAAGATAAGAATGTTTCACTGTTGAGGAAAAAGCGTAGTCTCCTCAAAAAAGCTATGAAAACATGACATTTAAATTCCCATTGCCATAAGTGCACTTTATTAAGTTCAAACACTCTCTTCTGAAGAGCATGTTATATGGGGTGCTCATTGCGGATGGGATTGGGTCGGGTCCGATGGACCCACCCGTCGCCTGAAAACAAAAGCCTTTGTTTTTTTGGCAACGAGTCGGCCACGATAGCTCTTGTGCCTTCAACCTGGCTAGCAAACCCACCCGACCCGATCCCCCAATGGGCAGCCTGTATAAAAAAAAATAGCCTATTCTTGTAAGGTGTAAACTAAAGTAGGGTCAAAAACTATTTTGAAAGAGCCAACTGTATGAGATTCCATTCATCATTGAAAGCAAGTGGAGTCAGTTTTTCTTTGCTGCTATCACAAATCACATTGTTTGCCATTTGCATTTCTTGTATACTACTTGTATGTGTTCATGAAACTCAGGCGTGTGTTCATAAATTGTGTACAGAATCATAATGGAAATTGAGATATGTGAAAATTTGTTCTCGAAAACTATTTTCATGATTTGGTTCATTCCATTTTACCATAAGTCTCTTCATACTTCATGTTTGCATAAATATAATAAAAACTTTCACATTTGAAGGAGTAAGTGTTCCTTAATGTACATGATGTATCGTCAAGCTGTGAGTTAGAATTTACGAAAATTAATACCAAACTTTAGACCAGGGATTTAAAAAGACATGGCTGTGGTTCTCTTTTCTGCAAGGAGAATAAAAGTAATGGTGGATGCTCTGTGGGCAGCACCGCACGCCTGATAGGAGCCCTCTCTCACAGCAGAACTATGGTCTACCTGCGCTGCACGACTGCCCGACTCATGCACAGAAAAATCTAGATAAGAAAGAAGTTTTTATTCCGAGGTCCTTGTAGTCAGTTAGTAAAAATGCCTTCTACCTGTGTCGTGTGTAAGTGTAAGAACCGATATGATGCTGCAGTGGACAGAAGATTTCACAGATGTTGTTTTCCTTTTTAAAAAATCTGAATGAAAGTGTTTTTATGCCCCCAGCGACACAATTTAGATCATTAACACTTATAAGAGGCTGGCTCCGGCGCTACCTGCCAAGGCAAACGCGGGCTGAAAGGGATACTCTATAACAACACCCCAGCAGAAAGACCGAGATACTTGATTTTTAAAAAATATTCTTATTCTTATATATGTATGTGTGTGTGTGTGATTGAGTGTGTGAGTGTGTGTGTGCGTATGTTGCTTTCCATTGTGTGTGCAAATTTGATGCTATGTGCAGCAGACCTTTATTTTGATGGGACAAAATCTAGAGTCTAGGTTTCTACGTATATCTTGTTTTCATATATATATATATATTTACTAATCATACACACCTAAGCGTATTGAGTTCAATCAGTCAGTCAGACTTGTTTTATGTTTTTAAGCCCACTCATCTCCTAATTACTATAAAAATAAGACTACTGTTGTCTAAATGTAGATATCGAGAGGCTCCATTAAAATATGAATTCAATACCCAACAACAATAATGATGAATATCTCCCATGTTAAAGAAACACCAAATCATATCAGATGAGGGGAGGGGGTAGGGTGGGTGGACAAGGCATGATTCGTTAGGTTAGGCCGACAAGGTCTCCTCATACCCATGTCCATCAAATTATCACCAGGGAGGCATGTAGAATAATATGTCAACATGATTGCCCATCACCATGAACGACTGCTGAGTGATCGCTTCATTAATAAGTGACAGAGGAACGCAACGACACAAGCTAACAAAAGACTACTGTTCCTGCATCAATAATGGTAAGTTTTGATCTCATTCGAAAAGTCCAAAGGTGCTGACTGTTATCTCTCTTTTTTATATTTGAAATTATTGTGCGCTCCACTTTGTGAAAAACAGGAAACAAAATTATAGTAATCAATAATAGACCTATTACTGTTCCTTACACATAAAGCTAGTTATGGCACACACCTAGAATCATGCAGTCATTATTCAGTTTAAAAAATACATTTTTCACCATTTCTTATTATAAATAAATCTTTTAACGTCTTGAAAGATGATCTTTATAATTTGGTATGTTTGATAATTTTATGTTACTTGGATAATTTTTCTTCTTATTTGGCCGATCTTCTTAACTTTTAAACTAGCTATATAACATAAAACTCTTAAATTTAAAGAATTGAACAGTCCGTATCTCACACAGAATTTATTTTTTTTTTCTCCCTGTCATTCTATCCGTCATCCCATCAGTTGATCACAATCTCTCTCTCTCTCTCTCTCTCTCTTATTTAATTTTTCCCATTCTCATTCGTCCCTTCTCAAGGCCCGCCCCACCTCTTTCATCCCAGCCCCATCCCCTCTTCCTTTTCATCCCAGCAGCATCCCCTCTTCTTTGTGGGCATTCCCCCACCCCGCCCACCCCCACAACGTGGCCCAGCCTTATAAGATTCTATAAAAAGAAAGCACCGCAGTTTGCCATTTTAGACCATAGTCGGCAGCCATATTTACTCCCCACCTCGGCGTGCTGCTCGAGGCGCAGCGAAGAGAGAGAGGAGGCTCCATTTGTTTTAAACTCCTTGCTTTTCTGTTACATAATTCTTCAAATAGACAGAATAGGCGCAAAACTGTATATTCCAAAATCTAGAGTGCTGTTTGTTATATGACGGTTAATACCAGTGTATACCATCCCAGAATCTCATGGCTTCATGGTTTATGCTGTGTGAACATGTGATCTGACGTGACAAACACGGTTTGGAAATGATCACTGTTCATTCCTGCATCAGTCTCTTCTGTGTACCTCTAATTAAAAACGGATCCTAATATGTTTTGGCAGTGGACAAAGATATGGGTTCGTCCTATTTTTTGCTTAAACAACTGCTCTTTCTAACTTAAAAATAAAGTGGAACATAAAAAAGTACTGTATTAAGGTGCATCCAACCATAAACAAAGAGCAAAAAAATAGTTTTGCTGACAACAATTACTCAACACCGACAACCTTTGAGTTCACAATTTATTTTCTGAAACGATGGAAACGGAGAGGAAAAAGTGAATGATTTTGTACAAGTGCTTTTCATTCCCCTCAAGCATAGGGACACATATTTAACCACTAGATGTCAATCACCGATCAAGAGCGCTTTCAAGATTCCTTTTCAGTGTTCTTGGAGCCAATTCAAAAGCTGTTTTTTTATCCTGAAAAGGGAAACAAAATAAACATTCACAAGTAAAATTGACTTTGTAATAAATTCTATGGCTGGAAGGCATAAAAACTGAGAAACAACCAATTGCAAAAAACACAATTACCGTCACTCAGAGGATCATCCCCACTATAGTATATTGAAATGGGCAGATCAGAGATGCAATCTGCTGCATCATCTTCTAGGAAATCAGGCAACAATAGAAGCTGTTGGGAAAGACCCCCATCATCTGTTTCAAGCATGCCATCACAACATAGTCACAAGAATAAAAGTAAGTCTTCTGTTTAAGGGGTCCAGGTACTAACAAAAGCTATTTTTCGTTGTTAACCCTATCCGTACGCCCTGGGGTCATTTTGTACCCCCAGGGTTGTATTCTTCTCATTTTAGAATACTTTAAGTATGCAGATCTCTTTGAAACTTTCAGTATTTCTCAAAAAATCATTTTGACAGACTGCTATGCAAAGCGTGCGGATCGGATTAACAAGTAACATATTTCCTCTTTGGAAAGTAGTGACACAGAGTACCCAATAAAACATGACGTAAGGATAGGGTTAATGTATCTTTTCAAACCAAACTTTCACATACATTGCAGCACCCTCTAGGAAATAATTCAAAACATTAAAAAGACTTTCAACCCCAATATGTTATGTAACACCATCGGCCATATTAAAATTATATAATACTAATGGTAAGGAAAATCCTAAAATTTTGAAAAAAAGACATTATGTTAATTTTTTTAAAAATATCAATTTCAGTAGAAATAGTTATGGGTAACTGTCTGGCATTTTAAAATATTCTTTAAATATTCAAGAATTTCTTGGACTTTCAAAGTGAGGTACTTTTTGGGGTTAAAATTTTGAGGGTAAAACGACTTTCAAAAGCATGTTTCTTTGGCATTAACTATTTTTAGCAAAAAAATCTTGTTAATGCCCTGTAACAACCAAATCTGCACATGTGTGAAACGTTTCAACAGAGTATCTTGATTAGTAGCTGAGATTTTAGGATTCTAGTGACATAGGGTATTTCAAAAATAAAGTTTTGAGAAAAACGCATGTTTAAAAATGTCACTGTAATTCTAGCATCGGTGGTTGTTGCTATTTCTTTTTCCAAAAGTTGCCAAAAAAGTTGCTATTCATTTTCAAACTTTCAGCTCTCTGTGACAACGCAATATGTTGATAAAGGTAACTTAATCTAAACCTCCAGAATTTCTTGTGCTCTGTTTTAAGTTTAAGTATCCAGAATATAATTTGCAGCCACACGGAGGATAAAAAAGTGAAAAATAAAGGTTTCACAACAGAATGAAATAAAAATTAGAACAACAAATAAACAACCACAAAAATTAACAAATAAGGCCGTATTCCACCTATCCGAAGATTGGTCGTTTTAACCGAAAACGCGTACTGTAAGTCAAGAAAAAGTACAGCATGTAAATTTTGGAATCACACACAAGGGGCCTGCCAGTGTCAGTATTCGGTTTTGGTGGAGACACGCTCTAACAGTAACATAACACATTTTTTTTTAAAGGAACAACATTACGCTAAATAAAACTCAACACAAAAACAACACGTCAGAACAACAACAAGAAACAAAAATTAACACACCAACAAATTAAAACAAAACAAAGAGGGAAACATGAAAGAGAAACAGCAATATAAATAGTATGTAAAGTACTTATATTCTTTACATGAAAATTACAAATCAACGTGATGTTAACAAGTGAGAAAGAGACGAAGTGAAGCAAAAGTTAAAATTTTCATAAACTTTCTTTCTCTTCGTAAAGAGGTTCGGTTTCTTTTTTTCCCCCCGAATATTATTCCCCTTTTTTGTTGCTGTTGTTTTTTAATTATTTTTACTTCCCGACGGTGGTTTTTTGTTGGAAAAAGGCAAAAATCGCGGACCAAAAAATGCCAAAAATCAAACACAGATGCTAGGTAATTTCCTTCTAGAGGTTCCAGTACCATATGCACTATTATTTCTAATTACATAAAATCTCATTTCTGTACAGTTACAAATGACTTCATTTTTATAGAAGTTTAGTGAACAAAGTAGACACAAAATGTTACAAAAAAGAGGAAAAGTGACCAAGCGGTCGTTTTTGCAAGAGGGGGATGCAGTCGACTGAGACACATCTTCACCTATTTTATCAATTTTTTTTTACCAAAAGGACCAGAAAATCTTATTCAGCAATGATCAAAGGTGTTAAAAAGCTGCCTTCCAGAAAATCAATAATTTCATCGAAAATGATTGACCAAAACTGTTACCTGCTAGACCCCTTAAACACTGGAACTATTCTGGAAATTTGAAAAGTCTGACAAACTGCCTTCCTGGTTATTATGCGACGAAAATCTTATATTTATATGGATATTGTCATAATTTCAGGCCACTAAGATTTTATATAACCATTATGGCCTGTCCAGGTATACAACTGGACCAAACTATGACGGTCTTATAGGTTTCCACTGATTTTGTATTATTTATTAAGACTTGCGAGCTCTTCTACATCATGCATCTATAAGGCTGGCTCTTGGAAAGAGACACATTTGATCATCTTTTCTGAGTCCAGACTCATTGGATTCAATGTGTTATACTTTTGATTTAGCTTTTGACTGACATATCTGATTATGCAAATTCAGCCGTCAAAAATATTTTTAAAAAGCACAGCTGCTATAACAACTAGATCTACATATGATCTATACAACATAGATGCAAATCTGAGTAAAGGTTTCCTTTTAATTTATGAGCAAAAACACTATTACACACAACAGGTAGGCTGATCCTTACCATGGGTAAAAGATCTGAGTCAGAGGCTACAGAGAGAGGGAAACTCTTCCATAACCCAGTCTTGCTAGTGACTGTGTATTGCTCATGAGCTGGTCGTTGACTACTTGCTACTTTGAGTTGTCATTTCCAGCACTTTCTGTTAATGTTTTGGGTCTGTTGAATTCTGTTTTTCATCAAACTAATTTTTTTTTAAAGACTCTAGGGGTACAGTGCAAAAGCCCATGTCATAAACATCAAGGGAGCATTTACCAATAAAGAAAAGACTTTAACGCCCTCTTCCCACTATATCAAACAAGGGTGTTAATTCCAACCATGTCTCTTCAACATACCCCAATATGTTGAAAGGAACATGACACTGACATTTATCTACACAGCCACAGCAGATGCACTTACATTGTTCCTGATGTCAGTTCTAGCACCATTATCTATTAACAGTTTGGCAACCTCTCCACTGTCATCCTCACATGCAAGATGCCTGCAAATAAAATACATGAGAGTTGACGAAACTGAAAAATATACACATGTTACTGCATGTATCAACTAAACTAGATGAAACCTCAATTTACATCTGAAATGGGTCACTTTCAGAGTATTGTTTAATAATAACTTACCACAGTACTATGAACTTTCATAATTTATACTCTTCATATCATTAGAATTAGAATACCTATTGCTGTCTAGACAGAAATCAACACACCCCTTGAGTCAGCAAGCATTATGACAAGTTACTTTTCAAAACTTAAAAGAATAAATTACTTTTATGCTGATTTCAAGCTCAAAGCAATTTTTTTTAGTAAGAATGTTTTTAAAAAGTTCAGTTCACTTTCAACCTCAAGAATTGCAGCTGGCCACTTTGCAGACAGATGGCAAAACAAAATATTTGCAAAATTCTATTCTGCAAGTCTTGCTTCTGAACTAAGAATGTTCCTCGTAAAAGGAGGGGAACCAACACTCTTTAAGAGATCTATTTTTTCGCAATATTGTGAAACTATCAGGCTACAAGTAGGACATTTTTTAAACTTAAAGATCTTTTGCTAAGATACACCCAAGCTATATTAACCAGAGGTATAAGACTTGTTTTCATACCAAAGTATGTTGTTCAATTTGGAGGTCATCCATGCATAGTTGACAGGTAACTTCAGATCTCCTTTATTTTTTCTTACTCCAGATCTTAACATAAAATAAGAAACATCTTATTAACCCTCCACTGGAAGAAATTGAATTGACAGTGTGGGATGAAGCATCTAATTTTGTCAGATAAAAACCTCAGACACCCCTCCTTGCTGTCAAATATTGTTGGTACTGGAATTGAAAGAAAGAAACTGAAGAGCAAGCCTACTTGAAGTGGCTGCCCAAGCAAGTCGAAATCAACTTCTACAAAAATTAAAGAAACTATGCTAATTATAAAGAGAACCTGTAAAACAGCACATGATTAGCTGAAAAGTGAAAGATACTTCATTCTAGAAAGAAAGTAAACCATTGTCATATGAAAAAAAATATAAGATGCACTGTGGATAGAAGAAACAGTCATCAACTTATGAGAACTATAAGAACAACGCAGAAAAATAAGAAAAAGGATATTTACTCACAATGGAGTGCATCCTGAAATGTCCCTCAAGTCTAAATTGGCTTTGTTTGAGATCAGGAGTTTCACAATATTCAGGTTGCCCTTGCTAGCAGCACGGTGGAGAGGAGTATGTCCAACAGAATCAGTGGGATCCACATCAGCGCCATGTTTGATTAAAGTTTCTGAAATCTGTGATCAGAGCAGAAAAAGGAATATTTTCTTATCAGTCAGTACTTTGTGCTACAACATATGGTCACTTTTAAGGGAAAGCAGGCTAGCCCAGATTTCGGGGGTTTCCAGAAATCTTGACCTACACCAAAAGTGGACATTGTCCTACCTACATATAATGAGAAGTTTGGTTTCATTGGTATGTATATTAATTGTTTGGTCATAGAAAAAACTCTCCTTGTCTTTTAAAAAAACTGAACAAGGGGCAAAAACTTTACCTTCAATTTTCTCATAACAGCATTTTTCGGGATAGCCCCCTTGTGCTTAAAAGCGACCATATTATAAGACAATTAAATAATTATCATAATACAGGCCTAAGTTAAGAACCAACACAGGCACTAACAAAGACTGGAAATGCTCATTTACAGATAGTTGTGTGACATGGTAAGAGTTCAAAGAGTTTAATGTCCCTGAAAGTAAAAGTAGGTCCTCTACAAATGATAGAAACAATTTAATCTTGGCTGCATTTGATCACTCTTAGGCAATAATCTGTCCTCAGAGAAATTCGCGCGCGCAACCCGCAAGTTGCGCACGCAACTTTTGGCCTCAAAGCAACTTTTGCGCAACTTTTGCCATTTTCGTGAATTCGCGAATTTTAAGCAATTTTCAGCAAAAGTTGGAAAAATAATAATTTAATTTCGGTAAAAATAACAGAAATTTTCTTCCTCAACTAAAAATAACGACGAGAAGGGGGACAATTCGTACCAGAAATTAAATCTGCCACTTCTTTTGCACTACGGGGATGAGATCGGGTTGGGATGATCGCCCGACTCGTTGCCTGAAAACAACGCCGCGTTTGTTTTTGAGGCAACGACTCACGAGTCGGGTGCGATCGATTTGTGCCACGATAGCCACTTTGCGCCCTCAGTCTGTCGATCAAACCGACCTGTCCCGACCTGACCTCCCCAATAGTCCTGTTTGGACTGAATCATCTTCTACTTCTTCTAGATCTAGCTAAATCTAGGAGTGTAGATCTAGATGTCTATAGAGTAAACTCAATCGTAAACACGATCGTCTGATTATTTAGCTTGCATTGGTTCCGTAGCACCAGGTAGATAGATCTAGTATAAAAATTTGTGAAAGGCTTAGTCTTAGGCCAGGAGGCTAGATCTAGACATGGATCGATTCATCCAGAAAACCCCTAAAGGGGTCGTTCAAATATAATCTTACACCTGGAAAAGGCCTAAAAGGGGGGGGGGGGGGGGGGGGAGAGAAGAGGAGGAAAATGTAAGAAAAGTGTAAGGTGGGGGGGGGCAAAAATCCCCCAAAAGGTGTACGATTATATTTGAACAGCCCCAAGACCACACTGGTCACACCTGCCCAACGTCAGCGAGAGTTTAAGTTTAAGGACCTGACACAAGTAAACTATGCAACCTTCGTGCAGTTGTTGTTTTTTGTTTTGTTTTGTTTTTTGGTATGGTAGACATTCACATTTAACTTTTGATTTTGATCTAACAAAACTCACGTAGGTTACTTTGATTGCAATGGGCATACAAACAATGTATTCCAATAATTCCATGACATTTTAGCTATACACGTCTTGCAACTTTTCTTGCAACTTTTGTTGATTTTTCTTGCAACTTTTTGCAACTTTTGCTATTTTCAAATGCAACTTTCTCTGAGGACAGAATAATGTTAAACTTGTATCCTCTAAACAGGAAAACCCCAGCAAAATAAACAGGACAGAAGTGAATGAAAAACAAAGAGTCCAAATTATAAACTTTCCATGCTGCAAAACAGGTTTGTTTGAGCGCACACTTCCCCACTTTCATAAATATATAACTAGATTCTCTATTTTGACACTTAAACAGACCATTGTTCAATAACAAAAACCTGTACTGTCCTACAAACAGCCCGGTTCATGCTCAGTCAATCATTTGCAGCCAAAATGATCAACAATTATAACATATACCTCCAAACGCCCTTTCGATGCTGCATAATGCAGAGAGCACTGGCCAGTATTATTGACAGCATTGACTTGAGCACCATGACCCATCAGGTCATACACAATCTGTAAGTGACCAGCTGAGGAAGCTATCATCAGAGGTGTCCACTGGGTCTGCAGGCAAAACAATTTATCATGAAACATCAACAAATCTTTTATAAAGTTAAGAAAACCTTACACTGATATTTTATACGAAGTGACTATTTTTCTGAACGTTCGGAGAAATAGTGCCGATCTTTATTTCTCCGAACGGTTTCCGGCTTCAGGTCTCGTGATTTTTTGCCTATTTGCGAGAGTTCGGCGTCAACTTTCATTCTGCCATTCTGCAAGGTCTGGGAAGGAGCAAAGTTTTGGGTATAGATCTATTTCAATTTTCAAGAGCTAGTCTAGAGATTTTTAGATGAGTGTAGAAACGTGAAAAAGAAAGGTTTCACAACAGAATTAAATCAAAATTAGAACAACCCATAAACAACCACAAAAATTAACAATTAAGGGCGTGTGTCTACCAGTCCAAAGAAGATTGGCTGTTTTAACCCTAAATGTGCATAATTTTTTTTTAAAGTACAGGATATAACATGTAAATTATGAAATCACACACAAGGGGCCTGCCAGTGTCAGTACATGTAATTGGTTTTGGTGGAACGCTCTAACATAACACATTTAAATCTATATATATATACAGGTATATATATTTAGAATCTAATGAAGGTAGGAACATCAAATAGAATGACGTTACACTATACATGACAACATCCCGCCCCCCCCCCCCCCCTTTTTCCCCACAACAAAAAAAAAAGAAAGAAAAAAAAAGAAAAACAACACATCAGAACAATAACAAGAAAAAAAATTACACACCAATAAAATAAAACACCACAAAGAGGGAAAAATGAAAGAGGAACAGCAATACAAATCGTATGTAACTGTAACGCATTCAACAAATCAACGTGGTGACAACAAGTGACAAAGAGACGAAGTGAAGCTAAGTGAACTTTCTTTCAAAAGTAAAGAGGATTGGTTTCTTTTTTTTTCTTTCCTTTTTTTAAAATTTGACTTTTATTCCCCGATTCAGGGGGGGGAAAAAGGCAAAAAAATCGAGCTCGATTGATTGGTCGCTGCCGCGATAAACGCAGATGCTAGTTCTATGTGTCGTTGTCAATAACCCTCCATAGATCTAGACAGCACACGAGAGAACACAACACATTAAGTTTAAGAGCAGCACCCTTCATAGGCAACACGTCATATCAGTAGCGAAAAACTGTTTGGAACTGTCGCATTTCTTAATAAATATTTACTGCGGACATTTTTTGGACCGATTGAACCATATTGTACACGAACAATCTTTGGTAGGCCTGTAATATAATTATAGATCTATATATATATCCGAAATTTGCGGGAAAGGAAGTAATTTCAGAGTGTTCGGAGAAATAGTGCCCAGCTTTATTTTCCCGAACGTTCAGAGAGATAGTGCCGGCCTATTTTATATCCCTCCTATTCATCAGCATCATTATTGTCTTTCTCACCCTGCACCCATGTATGGGCCACAAACAAACACTCTCCATGTTTCCTTCCTGGGCTAGCCTCTTGATATTATCCCTTGTCTTCTCTTTTTTCTACACACACTATTTCATTGGTCCAACAGTTCATACTAAGTTAATTTCTAACCGTCACTTCAACTGACTATCTGGCTGTAATGTGTAGTACAATTATGTATTCCACTTTCCGATTACTGAAACCAGTTATGTAATGCCTCAATTAGTTCCACATTCTATCTCAGCTGTGACGTCATATATAGAAAAATAGAGAACATGCAGAAAAAGAGTCTAGTGGTCATATTGAAGTTGAGAACAGACATACCAATGGTCATATGAAGTAATAAGGTAAGAACAATATAACCAAACGACAATAAAATAATCACATTAGATACAAGGATGTTGGCGGTAAATTAGCAGAACTCTCTAGTCACAAACATTGAGGTATCTATTTCTTTATTTCCAAAGAGAAAACAAAAATAGAACTAAAGAAGAGACCTAATAAAGTCGAATCTGAGTAGGATGGCCACCCATTGTCAAGGAGAAAAGTGGCTGTATAAGACAGGTGGCCGTCTTAGGCAGGACTGATCAAAATGAAGAAAACAAACCATTCCCTCCTGAGGTCCCAACCTAAGGTAGCGGCATTGTTGTTGTTGTTTTCGCTGGTTTGTTTTTTATTTGCTTATAAAAAAAATTTGTTGTTCATTTTGAGCAAGGGTGACTATAAAACAAAATGGGTCAGATGAGGAAGACCGAGTGCCATGGTAAAACAAACACACGGGTCGCCACCACTCGGAGAACGAGCGATGCTTCTGTCGCAAGTTCATGTTCACATCTATCGTTACGTTGTTACAGACTGGGTAAACAGTGACTGGTCACCTCACTTATGATTTGTGTATTAATTGTGGGCGGGGCCTTATGGGTTATGAGGGATCACATGCTTACTTCACCAGCAACTGAAAATTTGTTACCTATTGGTCAATAGTGGGAGGGGCCAACGCAACATGATCGATTGGAGGGACTACCTAACAACGACAGGTGAATGGATTATGGGGGCTCGCCCACAATGCTAGGGGCCAATACATGATTTATGACAAAACGTAAAGGAGTCACTAAGGTGGCCATCTAAGACAAGTGGTATTGGGGTTGTGATAGGGGTTGTGTGTTAAAATATGGTGGCCGTGTTGGACAGGCGGTCGTTTTACACAGTGAAACTATACAGTAAAAACAAAAGGGGGGAAACGGAAAGTGGCCGTTTGTACAGGTGGCCATCATGGCAGGTTCGACTGTATTATCTGGGATGAAAGAACAAAATATCAATAATGGACAACAAAAATATATTCATTTTTACTAAATTTTAGGCATTATTTTCACACGTGAATCACCCACTTTCTTAAAAACCAAACCCACCTCATCTCTGTCATTCACTGGCACTTGCAACTCCAAAAGATATGCCACGATGTCTGTGTGTCCACCAGAAGCTGCCCAGTGCAAGGGAGCACGACCACTCTGAGAAAATGTACAATCAACTGTATATGAAGAAAGCTATTCATTTGAGCAAACTGAAGTTAGTTGAAATTGAATTCTGGAAGCAGTCATTCAAGAACATGCACATTTAAGAGCTTCAAAAAATCTTAAGTGAATAATACATGTTGAGGAACCATTAGGTATTTTCTTCCACTATATCATACCTCAGTAAAGAACAAAAGTTTGAAACAAAGTACAGGAACGGATTATAGTTATGATGAGTTTCAAAGGGTAGGTTAAACTTGCTGGTTTCCAGAAAAAAGATGGATCTAGGGATTAGTTTAAAAATGAGGTACTTGGGACATGCCTAATGTTGTCTTAGATTTAGGCTTGTGTTCTCATCTGTGACATAGCAGCTGACAAGAGCTCTCCACAAATCCGGATCCTGGGCCAATTTCTCTAGCTATCCCTACTGTTGCCCCAACCTCCTTGTGCCCTCAGCCACATACTTGTGCCATGAGTCCTTTGGTCGGCTTCACTTCCTTTTCCCTTGCAGATTCCAGCTTAGGGCTTGGTTTGTGATCTGGCTGTTTGCTTTTGGACCGTGTGACCAATCTATTCACACTGACTTTTAGGGATTACTTCATCTGTAGGTTGCTGGTGTGTTTTCAGTCAGAGTCCTTGATTGCAGAAGGTGTCTGACCAGCGCATTCGAAGAATCTTTTTGAGATAACAACCCTTAACATCACTAGACGAGACAGGCAGAGAAATGAAGAAGTAAGAGTAGCTATCGGCACCCAGTCCTGCCTCCTTTACAAAGAAAGACAGAAGATAAAATGGTTTGGCCACCTGTTGGGCATGTCACTTGACCACCAGCGTCGAGACCCTACAACACCAAGCACTCAGGCTATAAAGGAAGAGGAAAGCCACGCAAAAGACGGGTCGAGGGTGTCAAGGAAACCCTAATAAAACATGACATCACAACTGAAAGAGCTGCGGAGCTGGCCTACCATAGAAAACTGCATATCCCCTCGACGCTTAACGACAACAGAGGATGAAAAAGTAAAAGTAAGTAAGTAAAGAAATATTCAAGCATAATCTAATACAAAAACTAACGTTTTCTAAGTATACTTAATACTTTAATTTTTATGATTAAAAAAAAATTGACATGAATTTTACTTTCCACAAAATTTCCGGAGACGTGACAGATAGAACGAAATTCACAACAACAACAAAAATAACAGTTCAAAGTGTTCTGTTTGGGTTTGTATGCATGTGTGAGAGTTTGGTGAAAATATAAAAACTGGGCTGTGCGTTGATTCAGACTTATAAACTGAATTACATGAGACAGATGTAGGGTACAAAGTTGTGATTTCATTGCGCTAACAACAGCATCAATACTAGTGCTAAGATCTAGCCCTCAAACTATGACCCGGGCCGTGTTCGGGTACATATCCAGTGTCTTAACTATCAGACACATCATATTCGGAGTCACTAAAACTAGTAAAATGAACATAAGTATCAAAACCAGCGAAATTATGAGATTCTTGTTCTTGCGACTTCTTCGACTGTTACTTGACACAACTATTAAGTTACTATCAACTGTATACGTATCGAAAAAAATATAGCGCTAGTTCCAGTCAGTTCAACCCCAGTTGGGGTGCCTGTCCTTCACCTTCAATTGCATAAAAAGTTACCACGCAACTTCGGCCAAACTCAGCATGAAACAAAAGAAGTGGTAAAACTAGCACTGGAGTCTGTTTCCGTACATGTGACAGAAGCGCAAGTTTCGGAACAAAAGCGCAAAGTCCATCCTGTCGGTGGTTCAGAATCAGAACCAGCAAACCGGCCACCTGTCCCGCACCAGAGATGGGAACCAAGGTCAGTGAGTTAACAGTCAATGAAGTTGACACAGTGGGATAAATTCTACTCCAGAATAATCTGCAGTGTTGTTGTCAGGTCTTTTCTTCTGAAAACCAGCCTGCTGGTCTACACCCTCCTTCTTCCTGTTCATCAGTACCCGGAAGAACATTTTTCCTGCAGACTTACCACCCCATTGTTGATTAACTCCTATTAGCCAGAACAACATGCTCTGTATCATTTCTGTTTACTCCCTTCAGTCAGAACGACACACGGCGTGTCAATTTCACCTCCCCTAATTAAACACACTTTTCTGTCCAGTCCTCTAAATTCATGTTTAACAACATTTATCAAGTTAAAAATTGACACGAACATACTAACTTTCTTTATAAGAATTTGCCACTTGAAGGCGTATTTTTTCGAATGGTAACACATTGTACCACAAACAATTTTGAACCTAGAATCCGAGTCACTTTCTTAATCAAGATTGTAAATCAAATCAAATTCCTCTTCAATACACCTGCTTTTTCTGCACTCATTCTCACTACCCATTACCCTGATGTAGCTGATGGCTAATTTTTTGGCATGGTGAACAAGGTACATCCAGATCCAAAACTGTCAGTGATACAAAAACTTACACCAATTCTAAATGATAGCGCAGATTTAATTCTGGCTATTCAGGAAAATGCATGAAATCAATTCTGGATGATTATATCAGTCAATGGACAAGTCACTGTCTTTTTCCTGAATATATCTGGAGAGTCCTGTGGTACTGGTCTGTTCAACAGCTCCTTAAAATGATCAATCCATCTGTTCCTCCGTCCTATTTCATCAGGTATTTCCTCCCCGCTCCTGCTCTTATCTAACCTCTCTGGTTGATTGTACTTCCCTAACAGCTTCTTAGGCCGGTCCCAGAGTGGCTCTGTAGGTCTGACCTGTAGCTCGCCTGGCTCGCACCGAGCAAATGAATGTATACATTATCGTGTGCTAAAGCAGCATAGCTGTATCGTCTGTTTTTTGTCAGCAGAGCTGCGCGAAGCGTCAGACGTGCTATCCAACAGAGTTGTAAAAATGGCGGACATGTGCCGCCTCGCTTCGTGTTTATTTTCGACTGAAACTCTTCTCAGATCATCAAAATCAACAAGTAGTAAGTATTATTAGGTGCTTTACTATTAAATATTGATGCTAGCATCAACACTTGGCCTCAAAATCACCCAGAAATGCAGAAAGTAGAACAGAGGGATAGGGGATAGGGGTAGGGGTAGGGGTAGGGTTTGGGGTAGGGTTAAGTCTCTTCCTTATCGTATTGTTGGTTGGGGTGGTCACTCGTTACGGAAGTCCTTCCATGCAGAACACACACTTGACTTGACAGTGATTTTGTAGTTTCCTTCATTAAAGTCCAAAGCTGAACGCCAGAGACCCTGAATTGCCAGGTAATTGTTGAGGAGTGAACTAAGCGCGAGACTGGAAGACACTAAAGCCAGAAAATCAAAATTCAAACAAAGAAAGGCTTTTTTTTGGCAGTTCCCACCCCCCAATTATTATTCGCCGGTTTGGTTCCCAAGAGTCAAGAGTAGGGGGGTTTCTACCCCCCTGACCTAATAAAAACATGGAGTATGGAGGGAGGGGGGGATGGGGTTCAGGGGAGAAGGGGGGGGGGGGGGGCTTGAATTTTACCACATAATTTGATGTTTTGCAGTTAGGTTGCATCCCTGTTCTTTGTGTTGACTATTTGCTCATCAAGAGTTCCGGATTTCTTCTCTACATTAAACAAATGGATCGCAGACTTTAACAAACAGAACTACATACATGATCAAAATGAACTAGCCATAAGTGCTTTAACTTTAGAGAGCGTGAAACGAGCCCCTGAGTAAAATATTACCATAGGAAGTGGCTATCCTCACTCGGGGTGAGAATAAAAATACGATCGACCTCTCACCCCGGGTGAGACTGGCCAGCGTTGGCTATTCTCACCCAGTGTGAAACAAGACCTGTTTTTCCTAATTTCGGAAAACTGTCAATCGGTGTGGATGATCAAATTTGACAAAAGCAAAGAAAAAAATGGCGTTATAGCACAAAAGCAAGCTAATTTGTTCGTCTACAAAGATGCCTTTAAGGCTATTTCACTTTTCGAATCGATCCGAACTAAGCGGGTCGCCATTTTGTTTAGCCCGGAAGTTCTCGCAAGATCTACTCCTCCTCTCTCTCTCTCCGTGTCTTTCTGAATACTGTCTATCAGTGTGGATGATCAAATTGACCAAAACAAAGATAAAAAATGATGTTAAAACAAAAAAGTAAATTAATTTGGTCGTCTACAAAGATGCTACGGCTATTTAACTTTTCGAATTGAGCCGAACTACGCGGGTCGCCATTTTGTTTCGCCCGGAAGTTCTCGTGCTACTCCTCTCTCTCTCTCTTTCTCTCACTGCCCACAGACAAAATTGTATGCCTTTTTTTAACACAAGAGCGCTGGAACTTTTGTTCACAGCAGAGAATTCTACACTTCTGTTATGACAGTGTAGAATTCTGTACTGTGGTTCACGGTGAACGCTGCACTGGTAGGCCTAGGCTATCTAGATCTAGATTTCTAGATCTACTATCTATCATGGTGAACGCACACCGGGTGAGAATAGCCGAAAGATTTTTTTCTAGATCTAGAGTAAAATTACCCGTTCGGTCAAAATAAGGACGAAAACAGGCACGTCGACTTTAAAGCTTTATATCTCCTATCTGCCTTGCCCTAGAGACAAACCGAAACCAGCTACAGGAAGCCCTGTGATTGGATGACCCCAGGAATGACCTGTTTCAGCTTGTTCTCATATTTGAGGCCCTTACTGGGTGCAAAAGTGACACCCGATTTATTTACGTGTTCGCTTACATTTTTTTTGTTTTCTCATGGATTCGGGCAGTATTTTGACATTCGGTCATTTTCAATTAATATCACATTTGTTTCTTTGCAAGCTTAATAACATGATTTTTAATGCTTGTATTCAACACTTAGACACAATGATAGTTTGTCTAAAGTGGTTTTCACGATTTATAGCTATTTTAATGAGTATGTATCTGACCCACTCTACTACGTGGTATCTGACTCTACTACACTGGCATCTGGCTCACTCAACTACACTGGTATCTGACTCTGCTACACTGATATTTGACTGTATTACACACTGGTATCTGACTCTACTATCCTGGTGTCTGACTGAGCTAATGTGCTGTATCTGACTCTACTAGATCTATCTATTATTTAAATTATGCACAAATTCTTGATTCTTTATTATATAACCATTGGCATTATATTATCTTATGTGCCCGAAGGATGAAAAACTACGGA